>NC_134836.1:13149162-13209727 GCF_004210375.1 Tachypleus tridentatus | reverse complement strand
TTACAGCCCCAAATGTGACCTTTCTTTCAGTCACCTAAAAAAGGCAGATACTCCAGATTGGAAATACCGTCTTTTATTCAATGAATATCTTTCAAACAATCATTCAGTTCCCATTTATACAGATGGTTCCAAATCAGGTAATTCAGTGGGCTCTGCTATGGTTTGCTATGGGTCAGTAGTTGCGCGCAGAATCCCTTCTTCAGCTTCTGTGTTCACTGCTGAACTGTATGCCATATCTCTTGCCCTGGATCATATTGCAGCTGAGCAGTACTCCAACTGCACTATTTATACTGATTCGCTTAGTTCTATACTTGCCTTGGAATCGCTACATGTTAGCTCACATCCTATTCTCGCTGATATTCGAAACCGACTGGCCCATTTCTCATTAGCAGCTACTTCAATCCAGTTTTTCTGGATACCAGGCCATGTTGGTATTCGCGTTGGTACTCGACACCAGGACTGGAAAGGCCAACTTCAGGTGACTAACGCTACTGTTTGAACTACTCGTTAGTCGTCCTGGCGAGTTGTTATTATACTTTTGCTGCATATCATTTCACACTTTTCCTACTTTACTTTTTTAGTACTGGACATATTGACTCATAACCCGGAACCAGGACTGGAAAGACCAACTTCAGGTGACTGACGGTAGTTTTTATACTTACCTGTTAGTCTTCCTGGCGGGTTATGATCATTACCATTCTGCTACAGGTAGTCCTTTACAACTTTGTTGACTGGATGTCAACATTGGTTTTTACGCCATTTTCTGTTTTAATTGCTGTTTTGCTTTTATCTTCAATTACTTTTACAAATTTTACTCCATTTACTTGACTTTTATCTTTTTACTGGACATTTGGCTATTCATTGTTACAATTTTGCTATGTATCTTTTAAAACTTCTATTCTTTTACATTTTGATACTGGTTGCTATGACACATAACCCGGAACCAGGACTGGAAAGACCAACTTCAGTTGACTGACGGTGGTTCTTGAACTTACCTGTTAGTCCTCCTGGCGGGTTATGATCATTACCTTTTTGTTAGAGTAAATACCTTACAACTTCTTATACTCTGCCTTCTATCTTAACATTGTAGACTAGGTGTCAACATTGGTTTTATACTTTTTTGTTTTACTTTCATTTCCATTTATGTCTATTACTACATTTATTTATTTTTTTTTACCGAATGTCTGGAGCAGATAGCCTCGCTGTTTTGTGCCATAAAACACTAAATCAATCAATCAATCAAACTATTCCAAGCATAGTTTCAACGATGATTGCTAACGCTGGCGCAATGACTGAATTGGCCTCCGTATGCGCTTTCTTGCATTTTGCCAATAATTGAACAACCTTTTAACTTGCAATCAATCCTTTCTCGGGCAGCTTCATGTAGTTCACAAGCTTCCTTGATTGTTCATGTTGTTGAGCCGCGAGATTCTCGAAGTATTCTTTTGGTTTATCCTTCACAGTTGAATGTTTTGTTTCCAAGTGTTTCTTTAGTTTGCTAGGAACAAGCGCCTCGTTTGATAAAGCTGCATTACAGAGCAAGCAGAATGGTAATTGAGAATGTTATTCCAAAGCGATAAAACCGTATTCGATGTATTCGTTTTTGTACTTTCGTTTGATTCCTTGCTTTGATTCAACACATTCTCCTTTGAAGCACCAGACTTACTTGAATATTTTTCCATGGATAAATGATAAAACTAATTCATACACGATAAGCACGAAGTTCTGTAGTTGATATAAAATTCCTACCTACAGCGTAGTAGCTGTAGTTTACTGCAGAAAGAGAAAGTGTTCCAGAAAGCAGTTTGATTGTTTGATGCATCATTTATGACGTACGAAGCGCTTGTTGTGCCACAATTAAACTAACAGTCGAACTGTTTCAGTCGAGGATGAAATTTAAGTATGAACTTCTCAGTGCTCAAGTTCAGTGAAAACCATCGAATGTTTGGGAAGGTTTTAGAGTGTCTCTATAGTAGCTTTTATTAACTGATGTGTTCGACTTGCTTGTAAAATCCCAAGAAAGTTGAATGTGTTTCAAAAATACCGCGGTACACCTGCCAATCTCTCGCGGCACACCAGTGTGCCGCAGCACACAGGTTGAAAATCACTGCTCTAATGGTTGATAATGTGTGTACGAGTGTTCTGTGAAAATAATTGTTGATAAGTCTAAAACCGCTTCCATTATACTCATAGAACACTGGTACAGAGGCTATCACTTTGAAATTTACGTTCGTTAAAGCTGCAACATCACATACATTTAAATAATAATTATCACTTGATTTTCTGTAGAATATTCACTTTGAAGGACCTGCCCCCAGCTAGTACAGCGGTATGTCTCCGGATTTAGAACGCTACACTCAGAGGTTCGATTCCCCTCGGTGGGCTCAGCAGATAGCCCGACGTGGCTTTGCTATAAGAAAACACACACTTGAAGTACGTAACTCTAAATTGTTGAGACAATTCGTGAATATAACTTTTTGATATAAAGAACGTAAGTGAAGCAAAATATATGACTAAAGCCTTTTTCAGTTAAGAAGAGATAGTAGGCACGTGTGTATAGAAGAAATAAACAGGAAGGTGGATGGGGAAGAGAACAAATGAAGACTCCACGAAGTTATTTAAATCGTTTTAACACATAGTTGATCACGGATGGAATGATTAGGAGCAGTCCTCGTATAGAGAAGAAATGTAAATAATCGCCTTCTTGATTACATATTATTAAAAAAATATAAGTTTTTCAGTTCGAGACCAACTGGCCGTCCTGTTTGCCACAAATTGCTATATTGGTCACTTTGACCTCAATTTACGAAATCAAAACGGGCCCTAAGGCTACGGTCACTTCGCATACTTACATAATTCCAGCATAAAATGATATATATTCACCGAGTTTAGTTTGTAGCTTTAAAGATGTGGCCGTGCATTAGGAACAGATCTACGGAGAGAGAGAGATATTCACGCCTGTATATACAATATTGTGTTAGGACAAAGGCAAAAATTAGATCTCAGGCTAATTTCGAAAAACAATGGAAGGTAAATCACAGGTTAAATGTCAATTATATTAATCTTCATATTTAGTACAACAGAAACTCAACACAAGTGTTTGAGTTCGGCAAACAGTTAATATTTTTGTCCCTTTGTAGTTTTTATAACTACAGATAGTTTTGAAACAAATTTAATCCAAGTGTCTCTGAAACACTCGCACAAAGTTTCTTTAAAAATATTTTAATTTGTCAAGTTTTTGATCTATCAAGTCCCGGATCTGCTCACTTGCATTGAGGTCGTGGTTTTATGAGGCCATTTGAATGGCTCCAGCAGCTTCTTTTTTAGCTTAGTAATTTCTACATAGGTTAGATCAGTGTTTGGGGTCGTTATCTTTTTGGTAATACAATTCTTTACCAATAATATACAAACCACTGGGTATAACATGACGGATCAGTACCTGATGGTACTTGCGCTGGACCACTATTCCATCTATTTTACATATATATGCTGTCGCCTCAGCAGAAAGACATCCCCAAACCATTACACTGCCTCCACCATGCTTTATGATAGGTGCTATGCATTGATGTACGTATATTTCACTTTTCTACCACCAGATGTACAACCTACGCTTTAGAACCGGGTATTTCAAATTTGGATTCATCACCAGTCCAGTTTTTGTACTATTTAGCAAATTTCAGTCTTTTGACAATATTTGTAGATTGAAGTGAAGGATTTTCAACTGCAATGCAACTGAATATTCTATTCTCGTTGAGTCTTCTTGATACTATAGATGCGAACACTTGTATCGTTTGATACATGATTATTTATGTCATGCTTGAGATCAGCGACAGTCTTCCTTCTGTCCCAAAGGCTGCATAAACAGATACATAATATCAGTATCATTGAGTTTAAGTGTTCTTCCTCTTCCTTTCCTATTTTCAAGTTTACCTGTCTCAGTCTTATGATGTAGAGTGTACTTGATGGTGTTTGGGGACTAGTTAAGGTCTGCTGTAATTTGAGGAGAGTCTAATTACCATCAAGTAAAGCTTTTATGCTTTATGGACAAGAGACGATTAATGTAACTAATTCTAGACACTTCCAAAATTTATACTTTACTGTAGGATGTTGTATTCTATTGTTTTGAAACCTTCCCAAACATTTTGCCATGGATACTATTTACACTATTGGGAAGTGACATTACAATCGGACCAAAATCTTAAAAGTGTAATTTGCTATGTATACAGTAATATTGTTTCTTTACAACTGCTCTTACATTTTCAGGTTAAAATATGGTTTCAAAACCGCAGAATGAAGTGGAGAAACTCCAAAGAGCGAGAGCTATTGTCTTCAGGCGGTTCGCGTGAAGAGACATTACCAATAAAGGCAAATCCTAACCTGGACCTGAGTGACGTAAGAGTCGGAAGCGAAGATTCGTTTTTAACAGATGTCATAACTAAAGACGCTGACATCTCTCCCTCCAGTGGACGAACCAGTAGTTCAGTAGATTCTAAGGAAAGTAACAAATTTCACTTAGTGTTGGCGGCGAAAAGCCCCAAGGAATATAATGTGACCCACGTAAAAGTGTTTTAAAAACCCGTGAAATAAAGTAAACCTTTGTATGTATAGATATTCTATAGAAATGTTCATTTGTTCGTGTTTTCAAATATTTGATTAAGTTTTCTAGATAAAATCAAAATATCTAAATTCTGTTATGGAAATAAAACAAAAAGTACCTTAAGCAATATTTGTAAAAATCTGAGAAACCCGACACTTAAACAAGTACTTAGAAAACCTGGAGATGTTGTTTGAGATATGTTCCTGAAACCTATGCTTATTAAACATACAGAGACCTTAAGAAATAGTATCTTGAAACCTATAGCGTTTGTGTGGGGCCTGATCCTGAAGCCGCTTCTGAAAAAACATGCAGAGACCATGAGAAACCTAAAGATTAGACGTAGGAAGCCTGTAGTAAGTGTGAAAGTGTTGGACATAAATCTCTCTTTTAAGGGTCTGACTAAGAGATTTTATTGTATTTTAAACAAGACACTATGGGTTGTGATGTGGTTTCGAAAAAAAATGTAATTATTCATGGAATACGGTATTAATTTAACAGAAACCAGATTCTTGAACTGTGAAGCTATTTTCAAGAGATATTTAAATACTCCAGATCTGTGATACTATTTAACAGCAACCAGATCCTTCTTGGATTGCAGTGTTGTTTAAATGAAAGTTCTGATATTTTATTTGTTACTATGTTCCCTAAATGGGTCTGCAAATATTTTAATTCTTTGTCATCTGTTAATTTGTTTGATCAAAGATTCAATTATTTGTGAAATAATTCTAATTCTAATCACTTACTCAAAAGATCCATCAGTCGTGTTATTTAAATTGTAGTGATAAGTCCTGTTTTTTCTAGCTAAAAAGTGGGGCATAAACATTTTAACAAAAAGATATGCCATTTACTCGGTTTACACATGTTTTTTTTACGTAACTAAAGAAAGAAGGACTGAAATTAATTAGGGTAGGTATAATAGTGTTTCAGTTGGATTATTTAGTTATGTCCCTTTGTTTTTTTTAAAGTTGAGCATAAAGCAACACAATAGGCTATCTCTGCTCTGTCCACCACAGGTATCGAAACCGGGGTTCTAGCGTGTGAGTATGCAGACATACCGCTGTGCTTTATGTTATGATTTGGAATGATATATGCTAATTTCACCAGAAAGACTTCTTAACTCCTATTTAAAAATAAGGAAAACGTCTAAAAACCTGCTGACTTTCCATTGCAGTATTACAATTTGTGTTTTAAGAAAACTATTTGTATCAGGTACGCTTAATATATATGTGTATTATAAATTATTTCTTTAATTAATTGTTTGTGGTCGACCACACATCTTGGAAGGATGTTTTTACTCTCCTTCGGTCAACAACACCAACATTAAACATTTATCTATATGTAACCTTTCCAATGAAAAATAACGTTAAACTGGTAATAGAAGAACTGAATAGCTGCCATCTGAACTGATGAATGAAATAAAATAAC
This sequence comes from Tachypleus tridentatus, assembly GCF_004210375.1. Taxonomy (NCBI): domain Eukaryota; kingdom Metazoa; phylum Arthropoda; class Merostomata; order Xiphosura; family Limulidae; genus Tachypleus; species Tachypleus tridentatus. The sequence goes on along the minus strand of NC_134836.1, from coordinate 13,203,705 downwards.
AAATCCTAAGCTTTTGGTAATGTCACTGGTCATCTTTTCAGAGTAACTTAATGCATATGTCGGAAAACATACAATTTTAAATCTTTAAATCAATAACAGAAAACTTGATTATATATATATATATATGTGTGTGTGTGTGTGTGTGTGTGTGTGTACATATTTTTTTCTTCACTCGTTAATCATTAAACAATAGATCCACTATATATTATCGAATAATAAATTAGGATCAATGTTGTAACATTACTCACACTTGTTAATTAATTTATATTATTGTATGGTGACTGAAAAGAACTAAAAATTCCATAGGTATTACAAACAGAAAGAAGCCTTATTTTCTAAATCTGTCACATTTTTACAGTGACGAAACAACCCGGTGTACATAGAGGTCATCAAGTCCTTTCTTTTGGTCACTTTGCGGTGTCATAGCTTAGAAATGATTAAAATGATAAAATATCGTTATCAGCCATGGAAGGCAAGATGAACTGATAAAATATTAAGTGTTGACACCGGAAAACATAATTTACATTCTTAATCGAAGTGCACGAAATATTATAACAATATGACATCTCTCGGACGCTGGCTACCAGCACAAAACAAAACAAAAAGGACAAAGCAAAAGACAAATATATGTGTAAAAACGGCTCGTTTTGGTTTAGAAAATTTTTCGCCCTCTACGTAAAATATTTTCTCAACCCAAACGAGCCGTTTTTACATATATATTTTTCTTTACAAGTGGGTTTTCTCGACATCACTGAAAGCAAAAGACAGATCTCAACTCAGTAGATTATTATTGCGTACTTGCTGAAGTAAGCAAGTTTGCTTGGCTATAGGGCATGTTGGATTCACTAGTAACGCTTAGATTCTTTAGGATATGCTGGACGGATCGTTTTAAGTATTATTCTTGGATGGTATAGTTGGGAATGAAGGAGAAGAACATTTAGAAATATAAACTAAAATCATATTATATTTATTTCATTTTATTAACTCATCTACAACGTGCCGATTGATAATCACTGGTCACCGATTTTCATGTTCACACTTTTCCAAATATAAAACTGTGAAGTGACTAAAGAATTTCGTGATAAGACTTGTATAAATATTGCTTATTTCAATTTCTTCAGTATTGTGTTTAGTATTTCCACCAATAACGCTTTAAAAACAAATAAAATTAAAGTTTCTTAGTTTTATCTTTACACATATCTACATTCAGGTCTTTATGGACTCCTCCAGATAAGTTTGAATATAATGTTTGTATTCCTTGAGGATTCCAATTATAAAAATAATAATAAAAACCTACATAGCTAAAATGCTTTAATCTATTTGTAACTTAGTATTATGATAGAAACATAACATAATGGAATTTCAATATGTATTTAAAAAGAAATAATGTTTTATTTGGTAAGAGATTACTTAAGTATGTTTTAATTCTAAAGTAACTTGCATGTTTAAAAATATGAAACAAGAATAACAAATATTGAATGGTTTTATGGTTATACAATTTGAAACTGCTTAAGTTACCACAGCAGCTAATGTCTTTTTAAACAAAGAAAATGAAAACTGTAGTATTTACTCCACTTTTGTCTTTTACTAAAGGTAAATATATTTATATTACACTTCAGGATTTTTATTGGAGGTTAAATCAATATGTGTACTTTACTTTAGGCTTCCTAATTGAAGAAGACAACAAAAACTGTTTCAAGATCAGGACAACACTTGTGTATGTTTTCACATTGATGTATTAAAGAAATAAGGTCAACGTTTAATAGTTTGCAATACATTTAGAATACGACTGTTTCCAGTGTAAAGATATAATGAAAATGGTTTTATTTAATACTTGTTAACTGTACAAAAATTCAATAAAATACTGCAAGACAAAAAACAGTCTCATACACTCTTTATCTTTCGACATCTTATTTTATCATCATTACAAGTGCAATATTTTGCTAGAACTAAGCCCTTTACGAAATTTCTAAAATCACATGATCAAATATGCATACAGTTCAACTCATAGAAGTTCAGGCTACCTATTAATAACATTTTCCTTTGGCCCTTCATCTTTACTTAATACTTTAAAATTATTTTATTGCATTTGATTATCTCAGTGTATTCACTCATTTATCACCACTGATGTTTGCATGTTGTGCTAAAGTATTTGTTTTTAACTACTGGATTAAGTGGTTAATTTCATTAGGATTTGCACCTAAAAACGAGTTCTTTATACTATTATTTCTAATATTTCTTTTGTGTTCATTTTTTCTGTATTCTAATTTTTATCAAATTTGTCCTAAATACATATTTCCACATTCGTATATTATTTTGTAGATACCCTTTTCTTCTCAATAAGCACTTTCTCAGTTACACATCCTGCTAGTGTACACGCCGCAGAATTAATTCAATCTTTTCTGACAACTTCGCCATTTTTTTCAATTTACCAAAATACCATGGAATGTTCATCAGAAATGTAAGTGTAATGGTAACTTCAACTTAACTGTAGTGTTCGTCTATTGATTCTGAACAGATATTCGCAAATTTCAATTCTAGTTAGGAAGATTTCCTGACTGAAACGATATTTAAAGAAAGTACTGATGCATACCGTAACTGTAGTCTGTCGTGAACACTTTTAAAGATGATCAGTTTAAACACAACAAAAGAAGAAACTTTCGCTGATCAAACAGTAGTTATTAAGATATATATTTATAATTATAAATAGGTTCATACGGAAAGTAAGTCTGGAATAATTTTAGAAAATTATTTGTGAATTTCTAATAATCTGTGTACTTTTTATATTAAAGTAGTCCATGAAAATTTCCAGAAAATAGGGATTTGTAAAGAAAGTTTCTAAAGTTGTGAGCTTAAATAAATTGTTTAAGTAAGCTTTATTTCTCATTTTCAAATAGTTTTATTTGTTTTAAGCACTTTCCATCTTCCTTCTTTGTAAAGGTAGTGTAAATAAAACTAAAATTATTCACAAAATGTCTCCTGTTTTTTAGAATTTTCACGAGTTGTTTCTAAATTGTCACCTCTCTTTGTCAGAGTTTTTATAAGTTGTCCTAATCTATCACTTTCATTTATTAGAGAAACTTTAAGACTTGATAGTGTTTTTACGATATTTTTCTGCTGAGTTACAGGAATAAACAGAGTTAAAATTTCATGTGTGCTCAGTATTGCTACGTTCATATTTTATATTTTATGTAAGAAAACATTACCTGTTTCAGTATGACTAATGCGATTTGACTTGTGGCATATTCGTTAAACAAAAACGTATGCATAATAGTTATCAGATAAAGAGTTTCGTCATCAAAATTAACTGTTATATCAGCTGAGATAACGATATATTCAACCCAACCCTAGCATGATCCTCTCCTTACGAGATATATATAATAAATTTCTGTGATTGAGTTTGAGAAAGTCAAGCTAGAGGAATAATTCATTGAGTACGTCGTACTTCGTAATTCTTTTAAGTTTGCTAAAGTTTCTTGTCTCTTTACTGACGAATAAATTATACCCAGGCTTCTTTATTTTGCTAGAGTCCTTCTCTCTTTATCGATAAACTATACCTGGTAATATTTGTTTCACATACTAGAGTTCCTATTCTCTCTTCACTACATAACAAACTATACTTCGTAACCTCCTTGCTCCTCTATCATCACTTACAATTAACACCTCATAATCTCCTTTCTTCTGCAAGAGCTTTTCCTGTTTGACCATCTAACAAATTATAGTTTTTAGAATCCCTGTGTGTTTCTCAGCTTCAATATTAAATAAAGCTGAAGAGTAACTGATCTTCAATTGTTAACAAAACTGAGATGGTAACTTCAACTCAATTATAGTGTCTGTTTATTAATTATGAAAAGATATTTGCAAATTTCAAGTTCTATTTAGGAAGATCTCCTTTCCGCGATTTCTTGATAGAAACGACATTTAAAGAAAAAACTATATCATCCATGAAAAATTCCAGAAAATAGGAACTTGTTAGGAATGTTTATAAAGTTGAAAGTTTAAATAAATTAAAGTAAGTGTTATTTCTTATTTTTCGAATATAATATAATATCAACTCAATTGAGCTAAACCCAAATAACTCCTGAACCAATTCACAAACAGCAAGGGATAATAAATTAATTCATTCATCTTGATATTTCTCGTTATCGTGACAGTAAGTCTCATATTTCTCAGAGTAAAATGGAATCTCACAAGAACACCTTAGGATTCTGGATGGTACGCTTTAAATTTGATTTGTTTGACACTGAACTGATAAATAATCTGTTGAAACAATTCCAAAATTAAATTTGTTTCCAATCAGACTGGAAGTTTTTGAGTAAGCCAACAAAATTAAAGAAATTAATCATACCTTTAAAAATGTTTTGGGTTGAAATGTTTCTTGAAGGGATATCTTCAGGGAATCTAGTGGATACACACATGATAGTTTCCTGATTGAGTTTTTTGTACAGGTTGAACACAGTGCACAACCACACTACTTAGAGTCTCTTCGAAAGCTGAGATAAGTTACAAAGGAGCTACAAAAATTTTCTGGTTAGGTTTTCCGACCAAATGTGAGGTATGGAAAGTTTTAAAAACTGAGAAACCTCTTGCTCAATTTTTGGCTAAAATAAATGTCTCCTAATTTTGTCACATGTCTTGCTGACACCTATAAACCTTCCATGGGGATTTTATGGTCAACTTTTAATATTTTAGAAAGCTTTGATTTGGGAATAATGATTTGATAAACTATAGTTCAGTCCTCCGAGGCTGGCACATCTCTTTGTCTCTATTTTCTCATGAGCACATCATTCTTTAAAAAATAATCATTTGAAACTTTATCCAGTTCATCTAGTGAGAGTAAATATTTAAATAGTGGAGAGATCTTTGGATCATTTTCTTATTCAGCGATCGGTTTACGTCCAGCAAACAGAGCTTCACTTGGCGAACCAAATTCTCACCTCCATCATTTTCACGCACTGATGAATTACCAGTAGAACAATTATTGACAAGATCCCTGTCGGACCCACAATATATCTGAGACAAATGTATAATATATTCTTCTAAATTCATTTCTATAATTTGTTTTGGGCTTAATTTATTAGCCTGAGCTCGAATCATAATGCACGAGGGAGACACATTTGGATTTTCTTCAACTACAACATCATCTTCAGACGACACAGTGATCAGCTCGCTAACCAGCTTAGATTAGTGTTTCAACTTTCTTTTCGCCCAAGTAAATTTTGGGGTTGTCTCATGCACAACGTGTAAACACTTCAGTAAGTTTAATTGATTGTTTTGGAATTTCGCACAAAGCTACTCGAGGGCTATCTGTGCTAGCCGTCCCTAATTTAGCAGTGTAAGACTAGAGGGAAGGCAGCTAGTCATCACCACCCACCGCCAACTCTTTGGCTACTCTTTTATCAACGAAAAGTGGGATTGACCGTCACATTATAACGCCCCCACGGCTGGGAGGGCGAGCATGTTTGGCGCGACTCGGGCGCGAACCCGCGACCCTCAGATTACGAAGCGCACGCCTTAACGCGCTAGGCCATGCCAGGCCCACTTCAGTAAGACGATCATGAATAGAATTACACCATCAATCAAAATAAGCCTCTTTTACGTGGGCAAATTTCATATAAGTTTGGCTATCTAACTTGCAGTAACCTTAAAACGTTTGCTTTCAGAATAGCTGCTTCAACCATATCATAATTCGTACAACCTTCGAGAGAGAGTTTGTTTGTTTGTTTATTAAATTTCGCACAAAGCTACTCGAGGGCTATCTGTGCTAGCCGTCCCTAATTTAGCAGTGTAAGACTAGAGGGAAGGCAGCTAGTCATCACCACACACCGCCAACTCTTGGGCTACTCTTTTACCAACGAATAGTGGGATTGACCGTAACATTATAACATTAGAAAATTTAAACTGTCTTAGCTGATTATGACTCCTACGCTGCCAAAATTCTTATTCGTATCCTTTAGTACTACTATTTTCACTATTAAGTATGAAAAAAAAATGATTCGTCAACGCTATCAATTCCACTTACGATCTTAAACATCTCAGTCAGATCCATCAATCTCTTCTTTTTCAAGAGAAAACAATTTGAGAAATTTCAACCTCTCCCTGTATGAAAACTCCTCCATCCCAGGCACCATTCTAGTAACCCTACTCTGAATCCTTTCCAATAATGCAATATCTTTCCTGAGGTGAAAAGTCCAAGACTAAACACAATACTCCAAATGTAGACTAACCGAAGATATTCTTTAGACATGTATTCAATATTTCTTAGATACAACCTAAAACCCGTTCGCCCTGTCAATAGCAACAGCACACTATATGGATAACTTTAGAGATGAATCAACTGTTACTCCAATCTACCTTTCTTTTCTGACTCTGTTATGGTTATTCCCATCCAAATTATAATCACCTATAATTAAAACCCACCTATCATTTATTTGACCAACTGAATAACTGATTAAAATTATTTTGTAAATCAGTAGTATCTTTTTCACGGCTAGCAACACTCAAGAGTTTAATATAATCTGCAAACTTAACTAATTTAAGTCAAAAAGAGCAAAGGTCCTAAGATTTACCTCTGAGATATATCACTTGTGAATTAATCCAGTTTGACTGAACAACCCTCTGCTTTCCTCCATCATTTCACTCGTCTATCGAATTTGCTAACGTATCCATCACACTTTTTTGGGATAATTTTTTACAAGTCATTTATGTGCCATATTGTCAAATGCTTCCTGAAAATCTAGATATACCAATTATTGCACTACGACCCTGATTTATATAGTAGTACTTTTACAAAATTTAAAGGATTTGGAAGACAAGATTTTCCCTTAGTGAAATCAAGTTGACTACCCAAAAATATTCTAAAATTTGTTAAATGATTTTGCAAAACATTTTTAACAGACTTTCCAAAACTTTTCTCATAACAGATGTAAGAATAATGGTTTTATAATTAGTGAGACAATTTTTATTATCTACCTTCAAAAGAGGAGTTACATTACCTAACTTATTTATGTAAAAACGGCTAGTATGCAGTAATTTTTCTAAAACAGCTCAAAATTAATGCATTCATCTTGTTCAGTCTCAGTTTCATCTATCAACTATTTAAGATGTGGAATACTGCTTAAATCTTTGTTACTAAAATTCAAAACAGCAAACTTTAATAACCAGTCATCTCATAATCATCAGATGTGATCCTTTTTTTATCATCCCTCAAGAGTTCTACCTCAATCCTAACATTTTGTTTATCCTTAATGAATTTAAGTAAACCTTGACTGCTCATTTTTAAATTTTCGGCCTATCTTTTCTTATACATTCTGTTTCTTGGTATTATATAATCTTCTAAATTTCCTGTCATACCAGTCGATTTATTTTTCTTACATTTTTATGCTTTTCTTTAATTTTTTTCTCTTATTCTCTTTGTAAGCGGACCTGGTATTTTTTCCTACTACCATTTGCTTTCTCTTAAGAATATGTTTACCGTGAATATTTAAAGATTTGTCTTTAAACATTTTCTACATTTGATCACTATCTCCATATAATTCAGCTACCCAATTCATAACAGATAATTCTTGTCGCTTTTAGAATTTGCTTTTTTAAAAAAATTGTAAACAAAATATCATTATTCCTTATCTCTATATGAGCAAAACATTAAACCTAATATAAAAATGATCACATGCACCCAGATATTCCCCAATTTCCACCTCTCGATCATTTTTATATTTGAAGTTAACAATAAATCTAAAATAGCATTTTTTTCTAGTTTCTTGACTATTTAGTGAAGAAAACTATCTTCAACAGTTTTGAAAAACCTTTTGAAAAAAAACATTTCCTAGTCTATTTGGCTGAAATTAAAATCATCTATAACTGTGATTTAATCAACAGCTGAAATATTAATCTCATCATAAACCTTTTGCCTTTACATCCACTAATAGAAACCTAAAATGCTTAAATCTTGTTGCTATTATCTTTGATATCCTCAATTTCAACAGGATGTAACCCACGTTTTACACTCCTCCTCCTCTTCAATACTCTATCCCTGTTAACTAGCCTGTAATCCTGTATATCAAAGAAACTTCTGGAAGGTACGACCATATATTCTAAACCTATTTCCAGTGTCAGCAACTTTGTTATTCAAAAAAGTCTTGTCATGGCTCTTTGACGTGCATTCATTGTTATGGCAAATACCACGACGCCTATGAATGTGAACTCAAACCTCACTGTGTTAACTGTAGTGGCTCCCACCCCTCTTACTGTCTTAGAGAAGATGGTTAATGCTCGCCCATCCAATGTGAGTTCGTACGATAGTCCTTCACCATGGTTCATTTGATTCGACTTGAAACTTTGATCAGAGAAGCCTTTCTCAAGTGACAATATCTTGTGTTTGTAATCTTTGACATTGATTAGACTTAGGATACTATGTGGAGGTACAGCATTTTGCGAGACCTCCACTCATGTTGTTTGTATCGCCCTTTAGTCAGTTTTATCAAAAATTTTAAATGGACTAGTGGTTCCAAGTTTGTGTAGAATTGGCGCCTTCCCATTCTTTTCTACTGGACAAGGTTGGTTGTATCTTGAGTGTCACACTTTTCATTATAAAGATTATCATCAGTACACAACATTTTCTTACTGTTACAAACTGCCCTCAATTTTTTACTGAAGTGGACCACAGCAAACGGTTTTACCTTTTCTTTCTCTAAAACAATTTGCATGAGTTTTTGCAGCCAATGGTGTATTAATTTCAATTCCGAGCTCTGTTTTGGTGATGTTGTTCTTCTTGTAGTCCCTAATGCAAAGTTCTTGGGGTTTATCTCTGACCATAAGCTGACCTTTATTCCACATATGAAGCAGCTATGTGCCAAGTGTACAAGGACACTGAACATTTTCTGTGTCCTTTCTTCCACCTCTTTGGAAGTGGATCGATGTTCTATGCTAAAGATCTATCATGTTCTTATTTGATCCAAACTTGACTATGGGTCTGTAGTCTATGGTTCTGCCAGGACCTCAGCATTGAAGATGTTGGGCCCACTCACCATCTCGAAATTCAGCTCTACACGAGAACTTCCTGAACTTCCCCAGTCCAGAGTTTGTGTACTGAGTCTCACGAACCTCCTCTTCACTTCCACAGTTTGCAGCTTTCCTTACTATACACTTCAAAGCTTCGATCTTTTTTACCGCATCTCACCCAGTGTTTTGTCTTTCTTTCAAAGAGGGCCATATGTTTTTCAGAATAGATGGTCTGCCATTGTACCTTTGGGTTTTCATGTCCTGCCACAGCTGATTGAATTGGGTCTGTACTTGAACGACGATGCTGTCTACACTGGTCAGCCCATCTTACTATGTATTATTACCATCCCAACTAGTGACCTTTCTTTGAGTCATCTGAGGAGGGCAGATATTCTCGATTAGATACTGCCTTCTATTTGTTGAACATCTATTAAACCATTCCTTTATTCTCACTCATATAGATGGTTCAAAATCAGGTCACTCTGTGAGCTCTGCCATGGTTTCTTGTGGTTCAGTGGTTGCACACAGGATCCCCTCTACAGTTTCTGGGTTCACTGCCGAATTGTATGCCGTTTTTCTTACCCTAGATAACGTACAATCTAGGCATTATACCAATTTTACTATTTTTACCAGCTCAAAAGCTTCACGTGAGTTCTCACCCTTTTCTCGTCGATATACAAAACCATTTCTCGTTATCTTCATTTCTATCCAGCTAAGTCCGTCTGCTCTGACGCAATCACTGCTGTGTCTGTTCCATACATGGACTATGGTCCTGTATTAAATGCTCGGCTTCGCGCCAGTTGATAGTCGACTTAGAGTAAGCAACATGATACCAAACTTTTCCAGATCAAACCGTCTGTTGTTCTTTGGCCATTTTGTTTCCGTAAGGTTTGAACTCATCGTTTTCGTTTATCTTGGACTGATGCACATATGTCTCTGTGACATTCAAGTCATAGTAGTCCACGTTTCACTCTCGTGCCGTCGTTCAGAGCAGTAACGACGGCACCATTTTAGACATGTTTTTACCATGGGTTTACCCGTGGTATCACCTCTGATGTTAATAATGACACTGTCGTCCTCACCTGGGTTTTTAATTTTTAAGGGCCATTAGCCTTTTCGATTGTATTTAAGGCTTTATCCGAAATTTGGCGATTGTTTTATTTTAACTTGATTTTTTATATATTTTAATAATTTTACTTTTATTTTTTACCAGTTGTTTGGCACATATAAACTAGGTGCTTTGTGCCAATAAGCGTCGAACAGCCAACCATCCAACCCCACTAGCCTAGTGTGTAAATATAAAAAATAATGACAGCCCTACCTATCAGAGAAACCGTTTTCGTAAGTAATTTAAAACCTGAACTAGACGGAACTAGTTCATCAAGTTACTTAATGCCAAAAGTATCAACACCGATCAGAATACAGTGTTGAAATATATGAACCTAACTGAATGTTAGCTTTCTTTGTTACTATATTGTAATCCCTACTAGTAAGATAAACTGTTTAAACAATAACATTGGATAGACACTTTACCATAGGCGTAACAGGAGGGGATCAAAGTGGAAAATAGTTTTTCAAGCAAAAATCACCTAAACTAGTTGAGGAAAAGCTTCGTACATACCTATACATTTTATATTTGCAAATTGATTATGCCTTTTGAAAAATATATTAACCACACGAGACATTTTTCCCTGTACCTTTTTTAGGTAAGGAAATCATTGGAAGCATTCTTTTTTCAAACGACTTCAAACTTTATTGTACTTGATTTTAAGGTATATTTTATATTTTAGGAACAAATTTGATTGTCTCTACCACAGTCAAAATTAAACCCCTATGCCTAAGATCTTTACTATGTTCACAATATCGGACATCTGGATTTGTAAATACATTGAACTTTTAAAATTTATATCTAATATATAATTACTTAGAAAAGCTAAAAATTAAAAAGGAGTACATATAAGGGAAAGATAGTGTTAAATTTGCATAGCATATTTAAACCTTAAATGAAATATAATTAAATGTAATTTAAAGGGGGGAAAATATCGCAGCCGCAATAGAAACATCCAACACCGGGACACGAATTATAATATGAGACGTCATGTGATGTGCCTTGCTTTTAGAGGTACCGGTGGAAGTAAGGCACAAGTTGTGTTGGGATCTATCTAGTTTAACCGCTACTTCTCATACGCTTGAAAAAAAATGGAGCAGAAGTGTGTGCTCTATTCCAGTGTTTCTCAAAGAAGCAGGGCCTGCTTCCCTGGGGTCTGTGAAGCGTTTGTTTTAGGACAGCCAAATGGGCCACAAACAAAGATGAATTAATTTTAATTTTAAATAAACAATAACCTGATGAAGATTATGTTGAATTAATTAAACGATACAGTGTATGGAAAGGAGATGTTACTGTTTTTACTTCAGCAGTGTTTTTCAATCACTGTGCTAAGGTTATAGGTTGGAGGCCTCAAAATTTTTAATTTGCATCAAGGGAGTCTCAGACTAAAAGAGCCGAGTATCACTGCTCTAACTCACAACATCCCACATCTTTATCACCTTTCGCTGTATGCAGCCAAATGTGAGAAGGTGGTTGCTCACCAAATTACACAAGATAAGAAGAATAAAAAATAACAGAAAACAATACATCGATAGGGAAACAAAAAAATTGTCCTTGGAGTTAACATTCCAGATCCCATTACGCTATTAAGCTCAACACAATTCATTAGAATAGTTCCAGTTCTCTGCCTCTTCCATAGTACTATCTATATGACCCACACAGTGAGAGATGATACAACTACATTAATCTCCCTATATAACATTGGTAATATTTATACTATAGATCTACAGAAGCAGTTCTATATCAAATACTCAAATCCATTATTTAGTTTTGAGCATTAAGATATTTAATAATTATTGCAATACTAATATTGATAATAAAAGAACTGGTTTCACATTTCAAATTTTTGGACTTCCCTCTCCAAATACATGCCATACAGAACCTTGTACATCCACAGCTTCTTAAGTATTGTAGAATTTGTGGTAATGTACAGTTCTTAATCCACTATTTAAAGATTAAAAGGCGTCCGTCCGTCACGCCAATATCTCAACCGTTGCAGAATCGATCGACACACAACCTGCACGAAAAAATGGCCCTTTCTAGTGTGACAAGCACTTTGTGTTTTAAAATTTTTCCAGCCATGTATATACAAAACGGATGATGTGCCACGTTAGGTATATAATTAGATTTAAGGATAGGTTGGTAGAGATGGTGACGAATTATAATATCGAATCGGGTATATACGCTCTCTACAATTGGTATCGATGATGAACAAAAATAATAATCACTGGCTGAAATTACCTATTATGTATGCTTGGTTGTCAAGGGAATATCCTGGTGCAAATTACTACGTTTTGTCCAATCCAAGCCCTCGGCTACAACTCTATAATAAACAATGTGTGGCCCCCAGTGGCTCAGCGGTATGTCTGCGGACTTACAACGCTATAAACCGGGTTTCGATACTCGTGGTGGGCAGAGCACAGATAGCCCCTTGTGAAGCTTTGTGTTTAATTCAAAACAACAGCAACATAAACAACGTGTTTTGCCCGCAGCAGATTTCAATTATGAAAATGCTCAAATTGAAGCTATTTTCTTAGTTCAGCACACTTTTAAAGCAAAAAACCAGGAAGAAAGTTAAAAAATACCTTGAAACTTGTAATAAACTTTGCTGCTTTTAATATCACGATTAATCATTTGCAGGGTCATGTAGGTGACAAAGTAGGAATACGTCTTTGAGAATGAGCTTTTTCACATGCTTCAATGTATAAGGATTTGCGAAGAATAACGTTTGAACATGACTTAAAAGTATAAAGAAGTCAAAACGCTAATCAAGCAACACTTAAAGCATATAACCAAATATACATAAAATATTGTATGCGTAAAATTATAGAAATAAGATAGTATGTCTCCATACATTTATTCTTACTAGATTATAATTAATTATTAGAAAGGATATTCATAAAACATTTATTTAGATATAATTTTGAGAAGAAAAAGTAATCATTATTTCCTCTCATACAATGGGCATTCAGCTTGTATCTAATATTAATAAATTAGTGCAAAAAACTGATTTTCATTTGTTTTTATGAGAAAACATAAATTATATATCTTAAGTTATTTTATAATATTTATAAGTATTTATATAAATTTTAAACTAGTGATTTAAACAAAATTATACTGTGCACAATAATAATAATTTCTAACTTATTGTTAAGAAAATATTTGTAATTACTTATTGAAAATTCATATCTTATATAGGTGGCTTAATGTTTGTTTTTTGAAGTTAAGCGCAAAGCTACACAATTGGGTAGTTATGCTCTGCCTCTGTTATAGAAACCTGGTTTCTCCGTTTTAAGTCTTCATAAATACTGCTGTGCCACTGAAGGGCAGCTAGATCAATCTAGTTGTACGAAGTTCAAACGCTTGCTACTGTGTGGATCTCTTTAGAACCAGCAAAAATTTAGATAGTAGTGTGGAAAGGACAGAAGATGGAAGCTATACTAACGATTTTGGCTAAGCGTAGTATAATAATGCCTTAATATCTTGGTAATTATGTCCAAACATTACAGTGGGAGTTGGATCGTTAACTTCGAGAACAATTCTGCTGTATCCTTCAATGATTTCTTTTAGTCTGTTTCTTCTTTTATTTTTTTGTTGTGAGCAACCACCTTTTCACATTTGGCTGAAGACAGCTAAAGGTGTTAAAAATGTGGGACGTTGTGTGCGTTCGAACACTCACAACTGTTCCACTTTTTATTTAATTTTCTTAACATATGAAACCGGCTAAGTTCAGGTTAAACGAAACAGACGGTGTGCCATCAACGCAATTTGGATCCCTTTTTTCCTAGTGCCTTAAAATACAAACAAACAAACAAAAGCAGGGCATATTACATAATGATCCACTTTATTATTTGTGCCCTGTTGTTGGATATCTAAATTTAGGCTGCGATACTATTATTATTTTTCATAAAATTATATTTATTTTTATATAATATATGTACATGTATATAATATAAAACTTTTTTATTTTAATGCATGTTAAGTTCCAATCGGTTGCACCTTTTAATATGGGTTTATCTCTTCCAACAAGTTGTATCTTTTAAAATAATTTGTACTTCCTATTTCAAAGGACACCATCCTAAATCACATGTACATAATCACATATTTTGTCTATTTTTGAGTTAGTATTGCGTGAAAAGATAAATGATGGCTTTGATGCAGACTACGACCGATAGTTAGTTCAATAGTATCATTGCCTCTTACATGGAGACGGATCAGATTATATTATGTTATTTATATTTATAAATCAGGTCTGCATTGAATCAGGATGAAGCTCGGCAGATTTTTTTTCTTAAGAATGTAGTCAAAGACGTAGTTGCCCCAGAATACTACATGTATATATACATATTGCAGTTCTCTACTTTCGTATGGTTCAGGTTAATATAAAAGTATATTTCAATTACGTATATTATGTACCATTATTAACACAGATTAACAAGTTGTAGTACTGTAAATCCATGCATATGAGTTTTCAATGTGATCCAACTAGCTTTTGAGTCACCCTGTATAATTAAAGCTCAAATTTTGAGAGCAGTTTTAAATGTACTCTTTATTTTTAGCTTAAATTTATATCTAATCGTTTAGCTTTTGAGCAGAGCACGTATTTTGTTCGCAATTTACTTTAAAGCTTTTTCATGTAATTATAATAAAATGCGATTGTCTTTTTGTTATTTGAATTTAAATAACCAGTAGATGCACTGCAGATTCGATAACGGAGTTAGTAAATGCCGGTTTTATAAATCTTCAATAATGCAACTGGTACAATAACCAAACAATGTAGATGGCAACGATTGGTGGAATTAAAAATCTAACAATGTAATAGGTAAATTCTGGGGGGGGTAAAAATTTAACAATGTAGCAGGTAAGGTGTAAGACCCAGCAATGGTGGTATAAAATCTCAATTGTGAAGTTGATAACAACTGATGGTATAAAAACTTAACAATGCAGCTGCTAATTGCCAGTGGTATTTGGAATATGTTATAACAACAAGATGCACTTAATGTTCAGGTTTTAAATTAAAAACATATGTAATCGATTTTTAGTGTTATAAGCCCGCAAACTTACTAGTGAGCCACTCTGGAGGTCATATGATGTGAAATAGGTTAGACTTGCAAAAGTGTTCCTCTTCCAAATTTTGTAAACGTACAATTAGATCAGTTGTCCGCGAGCCAAGAGTATTATTGTACCATCAGAAGCGCGTCACAGTCCAGGCACTTTGATTAAGAAATATTTAATCCTTCAGTAAAAATATAAATGTATATGATTAGTTGATGACATGGCAAACTAAGAAAGTGAAGATTACAATTAGGTCCACCCCAGGTTTTAAGTGAAGTCTCTCTTGAAATTTGATAGATAAGCAAAGGGTTCTTTATTGAACATATAGCTGCGGCAGTGAAACGTAAATGTTATAATATGCCATGTAACCGGAACCACTGTTGGAGAAAGTGGGTAAACAGAGTCTGGGAGAGAACACAGAAAACTGCCATCACCTGCCTTTATCGACAAACTCGTCTTCCACGAGGTGCCCTTAAAGAAAAATGATATTTACTAATAAAGTACTGTTTCGTTGGGTAGTAACATCATTATTGTACCTGTACGGTGCGCAGTCTTCTGTATTTGCAATGTTCCCTTTAAACTTAATCCTCTATCAGTTCAACATTAAATGCGTGTTTGTTCAGATCGAATGAACGAGAATCTATAACTAGACAGAGGGTCAAAATCATTCCGTGAGTGAAAACAAATGGTAAAGCGGTACAGAAAAATAGGTTCTTAGAATTACATTGATGTGGTTACTTTCTAACACCACGTAATTTAGAAAGTGTGTCTGTTTTTTATAGCAAAACCACATCGGGCTATCTGTTGAGACAACCGACAAGAATCGAACGCCCAATTTTAGCGTTGTAAATCCATAGACTTACAAGCTATTACAAGGTAATAAGCAGGTTCGAAAATTAAACGTTCTACCACTGAAAATATCTTAAAACCTCAAACTAAATAATATAAAAGTATAATATGAAATTCTAAATACTACATGCGTTTTATTTAGATTCTTATTCAAAGATACTTGTTTTAATAATTTTATTTATTTACAATTCTACCAAATACTGATAGCTCTGATGTGTTTGCCTTTTTTGTCTTCTTTTAAACTTGGTGAGAAAAAGAAATGTATTGTTGAGTTTCGAGATGCCAACGATGATTTTCTGCTCTGTGATAAAAAAGATGTGAAATGACATTTTAAATTTTCCCTTGATTAAACTTCTGTTTTTGATGAACTTACTTTAGCGTAAAGCTACTCGTTAGGCTATTTGAGCTTTGTTCACCAAGAGAAATCGAACTCTAGATTTTAGCGTTTTAAGTCCGTAAACTTACAGTTGACTCAACGGGGTGGGGGAATATATTAATCTTTGTTATATTCAGTTGACTAGTGGTTATATTGCTGTAACCAAAGGATATTGTGACGGAAATTGGAAAATTAATCCGTGATGACGAGCAAACCCACTGTAGAGAAATTATATATGTAAAAAACTATACCAGCCGTTTTTACAAATATAAATTGGAAAATTGTTCTTGAAAGTTTAATTGTTTTTGACATATTTAATATTATCGAACAGGGACAAGAGTAAATTATTTTTGTTCACAACTTCATTAGGAGCATTTTATATGGAATAATACAGACGAAGTACATAATACTAAGTTTAGAAAGTAAAGTGCGAATATTACTTAATTATATGAAGATTCTGAATGCCATGTGTGTGATTTTTCTTATAGTAAAGCCACATTTGGCTAGCTGCTGAGTTCACCAAGGGGAATCGAACCCCCTGATTTTAGCGTTATAAATTCGTAGACTTACAACTGTACCAGCGTAGGACGTGTGTATTATGCCTCACAAAAAAGAAAAGGGCAAAACCAACTGTTCTCCCTTGAGCTTTGTCATCTCGCACATGTTTTTGTATCTCAGCTGGGTCATCTAAATCCTTATCTTAATTTAAGTTGTATTCTAAAATATGTTTATAAATCTAAATTATATAATGTGGCTCTACGCTGTACATCTAAATCTATATTTAAATGTTAAACTATACCATATAACTCTTCGCTGTATTATCTAAATCCATTTTCAAATTTAAGCTAGCTTTATCATCTAACTCTAAGCTGTGTTATCTGATCTATATCTAAATATAAACTGTACAATCTAAATTCATATCTAGATTTAAGCTATATCACCTAAATTCATATCTAACTCTAAGCTGTATCAACTAAGTTTATGTGAGTTAATGAAACTTGAAGTTAATGAAAATTGAAGAGATTTAACACATAACACACACACAACTCAATAATAAAAACAGAGAGAGAATAATGGACACTAACTACAAGAAAACAATAAACTAGGAGGAAATAGATTGAATACGATTTATTATTTGTATAGCTATAAAACTTTAGTTTTTTTCCATTAACAGCAGTTAAAATGGATACTGATCGGTTCTAATGAAGTGATCTAAGATTGTTCGTTTTAACCGAGACTCCAGAATTTATATTTACCTCTGAATATTCACAATTACTTTCAAATAATGCAGGTGTCCGTCACCAACTCCAGGGGTGCATTTCCTACATCACCTAATCCTACGTATACTTTACAACTACATTCAAATATGCTGGATGAAACTTTTCTCCATATTAATACCATACAAGGTGCTTTCCATCATAAACATACAACTTGAGCTCTGGTTCGTCTCATAATATAACTTTTCTACACACTGCTTCAGTCCAGTCAACATTCTAATTAGCAAAGTTGAGCCTTATCTTGTTGATGAAGAAGGGTTTCTTTCTTGGCCACCTTGCTGAGAAACCAGTTGGGCAGGATGTTGCGTGCAGTGATATTGACCTCTAAAACTTATTCCATATTCCTTTGAAATCTATTGACGATGGTGAACGATTCTGCAGGTTCATGCATTTCAGATCGCGATTGTCAGTTGTTGTTGTTGGAGCTTTCTTCCTACCCCTTCCTTTCCACTGCTCCACAGAGGCAGTTTCTTTATATATTTGTATCCAACAGCACACAGTAGATTGGTTAGTTAAAGTCTTCTTATAATCTGCCTTTTCAAACTTTTCTGCTTAAAGAAACAACGGCTGCTTTTTCCGTGAAGGTAACTTGCAACCGTTGGTTATAATAGCATCAGACTCACATTGAGCAGATTAACTTCTGAACCGACTTTCATTACATCTGATGCGATAGCTCGACAGCCTATAAAACTGCTGATCTAATAAATTAGACAGCATCACATCATACCTGAATCTCACTTGTACGTACATGCATTATGGCTTCAAAACAAACGATGATTTCAAAAAAATCCTTATCGCCAAAAGTTTCCAGATTATCGCAAGATAGCCAAACTTATATGCAATTTGCCCAAGATCAAGAGTTTTATTTTAATAGATGGTGTAATTCTATGAATATTAGCAAATGTTTCGATAAACTAAGGCGATTACATTTAATTGAGGAATTTAGCTGTTGCACCAATTACGACCTCAAAACTTTCATAAAAAGAAAGTTGCAGCACTACAGGAAGCATCCGCTCTTCCGATAATTACATTTTACCAATAAAAATCACTTTTTACAAAAATAACTTCCTGCCAACTCAACAAAAACCTGTACCTGTTAAAACCACTAAAGTTAAGAATTATTTTTAAAAAATCCAACTCCTCTAGTTCTAAATCTTCAGGCAGTTAAAATAAAGCTTAATCAAAACAAACAAGGCCTGTATATCATTTTTATAAACAAAAAACTGGTCATTTCAACACCCAGTACGTTTGTGTCCATGGATATAGTTTCACCAGATCACCTGATGTTGTTGATTTAGCCAATGAAAAGAAGGCTGAAATAGCTATGGAGGAATTTAGATTTTTTTGTGTCTTTTGGTTATGTGACGTTGACAAAGGACACTACTAATCTCATACCCACACTTATTCTACGTGATAATATTGGGATGACTCAATCATTGTTGTTAGAAAGGATATTGCCTTTAGATTCGGGTTCTGCCACTGGTGAGTTTGTTAATGTTCAGAGTATTGAAGTGTGGCTTTGTTGGTTAAATTATATTCTGTACAAAGTTTCGGAAAGTAAATGCTTTGATAAAGGCAGATTCCTATCTTATTCCAAGAATGGTGGATTGTATCGATAAAACTGAAAAAAAACAGATACATCACAAAATGTGACCTGCTGAAGGGATACTGAATTGTTCCTCTTAACTAACATGTCAAAGGGGATTTCTGCTTTTGTTATTCCTGATGGATTATACCAGTATAATGTAACGCTATTTGTGATGAAAAATTCTCAAGCATATTTTTCAGAGAATTATAAATCAATGTCTCAACAATCTGTTGGAAGTTGGAATTTATGTTGATGGCGTTCTAATTTACAATTACACCAGGGATGAACATTATATGTATTACATAGTGTTTTGAGAGGCTCAGAAAAATTAAATTCACTGTAAATATAGAAAAAGTGACTTTTGTAAAGCTAAAGTTGTTTATTTAGGTCACGTAGTTGGCCATAATCAAGTTTCTCCAAATCGTACCTAGGTTGACTGTACTGTGATTTAACCAACAAGAAACGTTTGATGAGAATTTCGGGAATGATTGGTTATTACAGAAAGTTTTGTAAAACTTTTCCTGGTATCATTGTGCTGTTAACAAACATGTTGAAGAAAAATAAAAAGTTCAAGTAATCTGAAACACGCCAATCTGTTTTTGAAAAGTCCAATCTTTATTGTGCACCTACCCTTTATTGATGGCAACTGCCTTTGATAAGCCTTTCGCATTAGCTGTTTATGCCAGCGATTGTGGTGCTAACGCTATTCTATTACAATCACGCGACTGAGGTATTAAACATCCTCTTTGTTATTTTTCCAAGAAGGTAAACAGTCACCAAAAGAACTATTAAACTGTGGAAAAAAAGAAACATTTGGGTTTACGGTCAGCTTTAAAATATTTCAATGCATATGTATCTGCATCTCAACAACCTGTTGTCATTTACACTGATCATAACCAATTGACATTTTTAACCAAATGAAGGACAAACACAAAAGACTGTTAAATTGGAATTTAACATAACAAGAATATAATTTGAAGATAATCCATGTCAAAGGGGCTTATAACATCTATGCTGATGCACTTTCACGTGCTATGTAATTTCATGATCATTAAGTTATTTGCATTGGTTAGGTAGTATACTGTCATAAATTTTGAAGTCGAATGATTCTTTGCCAATGTATTGTATTTAATATATTGTTATTAATGTGTACATATATATATATAATATCTAAAATATTAAAGACAGGACAAGTGCATGGAAGACGGTGTCGTTATTAAAAATAATAATTCATAGTAAAGCTTAGCCTAACAGAAATATTTCTTAGTGAAAAGCACACGTTATACCACAAGTAAATAACTGCAACAGTAAGTAACCAGAACAAAAGAAGCTTTAAAACTCTTATAGCTGACATTCTATATATATTAGACCTAAGAACATTTTTCTGATAAACAAAAGGTTAAAAACATAAATAATGTCTGTTTACTACAGTGTTACAATAAATTCATTTTTCTTCTTCTTCATGAAAACAAGTAAAACAACCCAAAACAATTTTAACGCCAATGATTTAATCTGAAGATTTTAGACAAGAACATTTTTGTATCAGGGCTAAACACTTTAAATTTGACGGAAAAAGTCTGCTCGAAAGAAGAAAAGATATTTGAAATTTTAAAATGTTTAAAGTCTAACAAGAGTAATACAACAAGAACTACTACACATTTTTGTCTTTGATAGACCAGAAAATTTGAGATTCTTTACTTTGTCATAGTGATATTTAGTAACAAGCCCAGACGGATTTGAAGAGCTTCTTTTTGATTGAGAAACATTTTCAGGAAGCTCCCAAAATAATGCAACGATAGTTTCACATAAAAGTCACGTTAGTAAGTGAAGTATCCAAAGCTACAGAAAGAATTTTAAAAAATCGCATAAATTTTGATTAGATAATTATTAACAGGACAGCATTTTACCAACTCATAAAGCAATATTAATTTAAGATATACTAGAACCTTTAAAAAGAAACCGTAGTAACTATTCCAAAAGTATAATTTATATCTAATAAATTATTTTGGTGGCGCTTGATCTTAGTGGTAAATGACATGAGGACCCTGTGAGGACTTATTGGGCCTTGGAAGATGTGATTGTTAGATTTCTCGAAAGATTTTTCTCAACTGTTATATCACAGTATTAATAAAAATCCAGGATCGAAAATGGTAATAAATTTATACAACTTTATTGATGTTCTATCTTTGAGTTTTATTGATAAAAATTTAGAGCAACAACTAACTTTATTAATAAGATTTTATATTTAATGTGTGTGTCCTTGTTGTCTTACAGCAAAGCCACATCGGGCTATCTGCTAAGTCCACTGAGGAGAATCGAACCGCTGATTTTAGCATTGTAAATCCGTAGACTTACCGCTGTTCCAGCGGAGGAATATATTTAATGAAGATTGGTTGAATAAATTCAAATTTAGGATACAGCTCTCTTAATACATACCATTAAAGTTAAATGAAGCACAACACTAGTCTTATCGTTACATAAACTAGCAAAAAGCTCTGCCCTACAGGTGGATTTCTGTACTAGTACTTAATAATTGTAGTATTCATAAATCACTGAAAAAAATTTAAAGAGTGTTCGGATTGTGCTAATATAGTCTGTAATTTTTATATATATTAAAACTGGTACCCTTTATTCGGTCAGATTAATAGCTTTCTATAATACCATAGGATTGACTAATTCAGCATCATACTGATTCGGAAAATATACCTAATTTAGTTTTAGCGCGTGCTAAAATTTTAACTTTTTTTAAAGATTCACTTAAAACAATTTTAAAAGATGGCAGCACTATCGCTAATCGCCAACTCTTAGCAACTTTTATTAGATGGAACAGTCGGATACAACAGTTGTTTTCCACGGTCCCAGAGGGCAAAGCACGCTTTGTTTTCATTTAACAGAAGGATAATCACTAAGCCTTAGATCCATAATCCGGCTGACTAGCCTCCACCCACCCAGAGTCTCAGCGTTGTGATTACGGAGTTATAAACATAAAAATCGAGTTTCGACACTTTTGGTGGGAAAAGGAAACA
This sequence comes from Tachypleus tridentatus, assembly GCF_004210375.1. Taxonomy (NCBI): domain Eukaryota; kingdom Metazoa; phylum Arthropoda; class Merostomata; order Xiphosura; family Limulidae; genus Tachypleus; species Tachypleus tridentatus. Next base: position 13,181,426 of record NC_134836.1, on the reverse strand, counting down.
TAACCCATAGTGTAGCTTTGTGCTTGACTACAAACAAACAAATTTACTGTTTATGAGCCTTTCATACACAGCAAAAATTTTTTCATTCGTTTGTGTGTGTTTGTCTGTTTTCTTATAGCAAACCCACATTGGTCTATCTGCTGAGTCCACCGAGGGGAATCGAATATTCATTGTTAGGCGTAACGCGTTAAATACGAAAAGGGGATTTTGCATTACGCTGTTTTTAGTTAAATGTTGTTATTGTAAATCACGACAAGAACCACTCCAATATTGTTACTGTAAAGCAAGAAAAAAACACTGCAATGTTGTTATTGTAAATCACGCATATATTAAGAAAAAAAACACAAGAAATTCTCAACAGACGCAGCACCGAAATTGTTTTAGCTAACATTAACGTAATTTAATCTATGAGACCCTTTTCTTTTTTGTTAGCTCTATTTTTGTGCTCCAACATTACCATGCGAAGGGCGCACTTATATCCGATTTGAATTTTTTTAATCGTCAGGATCTCTACAAGACTACGTTTAAATTGAAATTATTTTAGGTAGAATTAGATTAATTTACGAAATATTCGCACGATTAAATACATCAGTCGAAAGAACTTGAGCTCCTGAGTCCAAAACTGTAATTGAATCTCAAATCTGAAAAAAAGGTGACGGAGCTATAAGCTGAAAAGTTTGAACTTGAAAAATACAAAAACACATTCAAAACCATTGTAAAGCTGTCACTGGGATGTCATCTGTATTAGTCAAGATAATATAAAAGTACACTTCAGAAACGAGAATATTTAAAAATGTTGTCTATCTATTTAATTAAAACATCCCAATTCCCAATTTAGTAACCCTCTGAACCCTTTCCAACAATTTAACAGCATTCCTAATCTAAGGAGCCCAAGACAGAACACAATACTCCAAATGTGGCCTAACCAACGATCTATACAATGAAATTATAATATCTTTAAACCTGTATTCAGTATTTCTATAAATACAACCTAAAGTCCTATATGCCCTACCACTAGGAACAGTACACTGCTTAGATGGCTAATCAGTTATTACACCAAGATCGTTTTCTTTCGTGATACTGTTAAGATTTTTCCCATTCAAATAATACTACTAATACAAATTATGCTAAACCACATGCAATATCTTGTAGTTATCATAATTAAAACCCATCTGTCATTTATTTCTTCAACTCACTAAATGGTCTAAATTCTTTTATAAAGCAACAGCATCTTCTTCACAGTTAGCAACACCCAAGACCTTGATATCATCAGCAAATGTAAGTAATGTATTGACCGTTCCTTCACCTATGTTATTACTGTGAATAAAAAAGAGCGATGGTACTGAGACTGAGTCCTGAAGTACCCCACTTGGAATATTAATCCAGTTTGACTAAACTCCATTTAAAAAAAAAACAACCAGTAACCATTTTGATTATCCAATAAAATTCTAAAATTTGCAAAGTATATTTTATCAAACTTTCCAAAACTTTTCCCACAATTGATGTAAGCCCGATACGCCTATAAAACAGGGACAGCTATCTATTACCTTCCTTGAATATGGGATTGGCATTAACTAATTTCAACTCTGTTTATACTTGAGCATTATTCAAATTGTGGCAAGTGGCTCACATATCCAATTCTTGACCTCCTTAAAACCCTCGGGAAAATATTATCTGGTTCAGGGACCTTATCGTTCTTTAAACTTCCTAATTTTATATTATGAAGCTCAGACATTATGCAATTATCTTGTTCAACTTTATTTTCATCTATTAATAGCGCAAAATAATGAATACACCTTTAGACTTCATCAGGAAAAACTGCAGAATTTAATAACCTATCCCTTTCATAATCATCAGATACAAACATTCCTTTATCATTTCGCAAGGGTCGTATACCCATCCTAACATTTTGTTTAATCCTAATCCTTAAAATACATCCTTATTGTTAATTTTAAAGTTTTTCATACATCATTTTGGATGTACTAATTTCCTATTTAACTAAATTTTTCGATCTTCTAAATCTTCTATAATACCAGCCAATTTAAATTTCTTAAATGTTATGCTTTTTCTCAAAATTTATCTTTTATACCCTTTATTACATAATCTGTTTTTTTACTCGCAGCTACAACAATAAATTTTAAAGATAAATTTTTCTAAACCTCCAAATGCTTAAGCTGCCCAATTCACAACAGATAATTTTGTCGCATCCCTTCAAAATTTGTTACCAAAATATCATTATTACTTATTTTCATATGCAGCAAAACGTCAAACCTGATTTAGCAATGAGCATTTATACCTAAACCCAATTTCCACCCTTTCAACCATTTATATATTAGAATTTAACAGCAAATCTTTTATATGATTATTTCTTGTAGGTTTTTTAACCAATTAGTAAAGAAATCCATCTTTCTCCCTCATGGTTGATTCTAGCATTTCTCATTTAATTGTCTGAAATTAAAATTACCCATAATTATGATTTCAATAATAGATGAAATATTAATCTCACTATAATGTTTCTCACTAATTTCATCAATTTCATTTGATGGTCTGTAACAAATTCCTACTAAGAGCTTTATTTCTTGGTATCCACTAACAGAAACCCAAATGGATTCAATATTTTCCTTAATATTCTCAACTCCAACAAAACGTAACTCACAATTAACATATAGAGCTACTTCTCCTCCATCTTTTTTACTACTCTGTTTCTATAACCATATATTTCAAAGAAATCTCTGTTTATAAAGATCAACTACATTAACCATCTTTCAGTTATTACCAGAATATCAAAATCTTCTATTCCTACCACAAGTCTAACCAGCTAATCTGCTCATCCTTATATATTAATTTCAGCCTAACATTTAGCCCAGTCTCCTTCATTATATCTCTTGCTCTGTCAGTTACGTCTTCCACCAAGGTACCATAATCTAACTCTTTTCTCCTAATTTGCCACACAGATTATTTTATCCACATGCCATATAAAGGAATCACCTATAACTATAACCTCGTTAAGTTCGTAATCCATATCCTTGTCTATTCCTTTTGCTTTCCCTTCCTCTAATAGCTCCCCGTCTACCTAAACCAAGGGCTTAAAACTGTTGATCAATAAAAAATGGTTTTTGCATTTGAGTTTATTAATTCTAAACCAAATGTTACCCTTTCTATTTTCGTGAATATTATTGATAATCTTAGCTTATGCCTTCCTTGTATAAGTTTAAACTTCTCTTTCTGTCATTTCGCACAGTTTACACTTCTTTTTTATCCATTTCCTCAACTTTAGTTAAAAGTTTTCAGCTTTTTCTCCAACCTGCAAACTGTACACATAAATTGAACATCCTTACTACTAGCTTTCTTAAAAGTACATAGTAGTCCACAGTTCCTAAATAAAACCCATTCATTACATTTAACAAACTAAGAACACTTAACCCTTAAATTAGTCTTAACTGTTGTAAAATTTGTAGAATTAAAATAAATACTCGATGTTATGAATAAATACCAGTAGCCTGTTGTTAACACTGTTAAGCCTAAGTTTGGCAGTAAACCAGTTTTCAGTGTTTTTATAAATAAAACAATGTATTTAATTTCTCTTTCAATATCACTGCAAATTGATTCAACGTTAATCTAACGTTACACGACTAAAATCTAAATTAAAAGTTTATACCTACAATTTTAGTTCCTAATCTTACTAAATCTAGTTAGTTTTGTTAGTCAACTCTAGTTTCTAAAGATTAAAATACTGAAACCAAATAACATTAAAAAATCCACAATTCTAACACCACCTTCCCTTTTTTAAATTCTCCATTGCGAAAAAAAGGTTTAACATCACAATTCTGTCAGAATTCTATTTCCATAACTTCCTATGCGATTATTTTAAATACATAGTACTGCCTTTAAACTGTATGAAGCCTGTGCGTTCAAATACAAAATACTGCAAACAAAACAAATCTTTACGTGACGAGCGACTTTCCCAGAATGGTGTTAAAAAAAAAAAAAAAGGATAACCATATGTACATACATTTCTTTTTGTTTTTATTATGATTTAACCTTTCTTTCAAGATTTATTTTTGAATGTTCATTATTTTATAAGAAATGTTCTTTGGTGAAATAAATAAGAAATAAAAAAACCTTGACACAAATTATATTGGATGTATGTATGTATGTATGTTTTAGAATTTCGCACAAAGCTACTCGAGGGCTGTCTGTGCTAGCCGTCCCTAATTTAGCAGTGTAAGACTAGAGGGAAGGCAGCTAGTAATCACCACCCACCACCAACTCTTGGGCTACTCTTTTACCAACGAATAGTGGAATTGACCGTCACATTATAACGCTCCCACGGCTGGGAGGGCGAGCCTGTTTAGCGCGACGCGGGCGCGAACCCGCGACACTCGGATTACGAAGCGCACGCCTTAACGCGTTAGGCCATGCCGGGCCGAAAGAAAACTAAAATTAAAAAAAATATATCTGTCTATCTATTTTGTTATTGTTAGTTTGTCATGTTACTTTGCATGTAATGTTTTTGATTAAAAATAAAAGACAACATGTGGTACTCAATACTAATCTTCCTTTATTGAATCATTAATTTTTTAGTAAAAATACTTTATTAGAAATTCTCATTTTTTTGTACAAAAGGCATATATTGTTTACTGAAAGCTTACCATAAATCATATAGTATCGTGTCGTAAAATGTATCTTCACAAACATATCATGACTTCTCAATACGATATCACTGTATCGTATCATTGTATCACCACATTTTTAATAGTTTTGAAATCAACAGTCAACATGTTTTATTCTGCCTCCTATCCCTCTTCTGTTTAACATTTTACTAAGTTAACGTTATCACATAGTATACTTTATCTTTATTAAAGATTTTGATATCATTTTGAATTTACTAACAGATCAACAAGTTTTAGAAATGGTTTAATGTTTAACATATAACAACTCATCATTATGTGTTCATACCAATAATTGTATAAAGTGCACACCTGTCCAGCTTCGACACACAATTTGCCTAGAGAGTTGTGAGGTTTTTAAACTTGTTTGAAATTAAGCTTAAAGAATCATAGTGTTTGCACTATGCTGCAGCCCCTTAATCGCACGGCAATATGTCTGCGGACTCAAATCGCTGGAAACTGGGTTTCGATACCCGTGGTGGGCAGAGCCTAGGTAACCCATTGTGTAGCTTTGTGCTTCATTACAACAAAACAAAACAAGCAAACCGTGCTGCAAAAATTATATCATGCAAAGTTCTACTGTCTAAACAGCTCTGTAACTCTTTATAAGTGAATAACTTAAATCTTATGAGATAAGATAGATATACATTCATTTTACGGGTTTAAGCAAATTGTTTGTATTTAAGCCTAAATGAATCAGGATATTATCACTGTGTTGAAAACAACTGTCTGAAAAGTTCTGTTATGACGTCACTCATGTATGACAATGGCCTGGAAAACGTAGTAAAATTGAAGCTTTCCAACTTTATGAGCAACGTTGAAAATATGTTTCATATCACGTGTTGTGTTTCCGGTTAATTGCGAAAATTCGTAATAGTGTAAAATAATATTAGATTTAAACCATCAATGTTAGATGATTTTCGAACAGATAATTCCTCAAAGGAAGTGGTTACGAATAATACCTGCTAGTACCGTGTCCAGAACATATAAACAACATTCATTTTAAGCTAAGACTTTAAATATTAAAAAAGGTAGAAATTCAAAGAAAGATATTTGTAGAAAATTCTTGAAACGTTTTAATATCTGAAGAAGGCCTCTGTTTAAAAGTTGAAACATTATTTCCTTTCCTTTCAGCAAACAGTCATACCCCATTAAAGTTCTCGAACCTGATATGGTTTAATACCACAATAAGCAAATACATATCAATGTATTCCTTGTTCCCAATATAAAACCATATGCTTTTTTCCATCTGATATATACTTTCAATGAATTAAGTAAAAGCACACAGACCTGTTGCAGACATAACATAAAATAAGCTTTATAGCTGTATTAAGGGAAAAGGTGAGAAGAAAGTGATAACAATGAAAGCATATGTAACGTCGAAGCACTTGAATCTAATGGTTAATTAGCAACTAATGGTTTTAATATATACTAATTACTAATTAATCTTATCTCACATATCGACCGCTATTTTGCATCTGTATTCAGGACAGTCATGAGAAAGATCGCTCAGAGGTGGGCATGGCTGGAATTCATAATCGGTGATGTCGACAAAACCGACTTGTAGAGAAAAATATATATGAAAACGACTCGTTTAGGTTGAAAAATATTTTACGTATAGGAGCGAACAACGTTTTGACCTTCTTCGTTCATCGTCAGGTCGAAACGTTGTTCGCTCTATACGTAAAATATTTTCTCAACCCAAACGAGCCGTTTTTACATATATATGGCTAGAATTCACTTCTCTGACGTCTCTATCTCTGTGGAGAGCATGTTATAATTGGTTAGATTATCACTCTTTCTAATTGGAGAAGATACTTCCTGTAGAGTCAACCAATGATAGCCACAGGTTGTTCACCTCGAACTCGGAATCTCTGTTTAGTGAAAATTTAATAGTGTTAATATGAAACGATTTTTTTATTTTTCTCACTCGACATTTTCATACTGCCTCACCTCACTTCATTGCCTCAAACAATGCCAAATTAAAATACAGGAATACTCCCACGTACAGATAAATAAACTTTCATGATCGGGGACGGAGAGGAACTACAATGTTCCTGAACACTCCTGTTGGGGAGAGAATCCCTCAGACATGTCTCTCTCTCTAAACTAAACCCCTGCCAAGGTTTTGTTTGTTCTTGTCTTCCAGAATTTGTCTGTGTCGATGATTCTAGTTTTTTTCCCAGTTTATTCTGTGTTCAGTTGACGTAACGTGCTCTGCAATGACTGAATTTTGTGTTTTTATAAGTCTTGTACTTTCTTTATATTCTTTTATTTTTGTCGCGAGTTATTTTTCGAACAACACTTACCACTTCCTTCTATGATTCAAGACAAAAAAAATGATATTTCAGAGTAGGGGTTGGCGACTCCATGGCACAATTGTTGCCAGCTCAAATTTAAGAATAAACTTTTTCCATCAATTAATTTTTTATTGAAAATTTGGTAATCAGGAACTTCACTGCCTCACATCATCGCTAATGTCGCGTGCTTTATCACTGTCACAGACTCTGCCAATTTTGTAACGTCAGTCTGATTTAGGTATTTCTTATCCAGTGTGCGTCGTTTTGCATACGCTTGCAAACATATTTTTATTGTGCAACTTTCAAGCGTTTAAATATATTTTGTTTTTAATCCCATAATATGGATAAGTGGATAATTCGAAAACGAAAGAATCCAGATGAGGGCGAACACTCAGAAAATAAAGACAATTTAATTGATTCTGGCATTACTGCCGGGAAGAGGTTGGCACGTGACTTGAAAAACGTGAAACGAATATTTAATGATTGTTTGTTTGCTTGTTTTTTTGGAATTTCGCACAAAGCTACTCGAGGGCTATCTGTGCTAGCCGTCCCTAATTTAGCAGTGTAAGACTAGAGGGAAGACAGCTAGTCATCACCACCCACCGCCAACTCTTGGGCTACTCTTTTACCAACGAATAGTGGGATTGAGCGTCACATTATACGCCCCACGGCTGGGAGGGGGAGCATGTTTAGCGCGACGCGGGCGCGAACCCGCGACCCTCAGATTACGAGTCGCACGCCTTACGCGCTTGGCCATGCCAGGCCTAATATTTAATGAAAGTTGAGAGTTGAAATTTGCAGTGTGTCATTTGTGTAAGAAAGGTTTTAGGAATAATAAAGTAAACAACCTTAAGTAACACTTTAACAATTTTCACAACGAATTTGATGTACAATTTACAGTTGATAGCAAAATTCGTATGAATGAAATTAGCCGTCTGAATGCACAACTTCATGAACAAAAGAGAGGCTTGAAAAGATTTTTACCATCGATAGAACTAGATACGTTAGCTAGCTATAAAGTAACTTGGATTCTAGCTCAAATTAAGAAATAATTTTCTGAAGCTGAACTAGTAAGAGAAATATTGATTGTGGTCATTAAAACTCTGTTAGAGTTTTAATTTAATTATTCAAAATTAAAAATGGTATTCTTCAAAAAGTAAATAATTTGTAATTAAGTCGAAGAACAATTGTCCGAAAAATGCAGGAGTTAGCGAAAGGCATAGAAAATCAGTTGCTTGAACAACTACAAGACTGTTTGTATTTTTCTTTAACACTAGATATGTCAACGATTTTAATGACACTTCACAGTTGATATTTTGGGTTCGATATGTAACTTCAGATCTTCAAGTGAGGGAAGAAATGCTTGGCCTTTATGGATTACGAGATCGAACATGTGGAAAAAACACCTTTGAAAAATATCTTGAAATGTAAAAAAAAAATACAACCTGGATTTTAAAAAACTAGTTTCTGTCACAACAGATAGTGCTCTCGCTATGACTGGAGCGAAATTAGTATTTGTTTCTCTTTTGAAGCAGCATTTAATTGAAAATAATATGAAGTCCACGCTACCATGTTTCCATTGCATTTTGCATCAGAAAAATTTATGTGCTCAGATGTCTAAATGTGATGAATTGAAAAAAATTGATAGACATTGTTGTAAAAATTGTGAATTATATTAGAAGTGGAAGCTCTCTCATCCATCAACAGTTTGTTAAGACTTTGAAGAAAAGCAGTGACTTATTGATCTTAGTGATTTCTCAAATGTAAGATGGTTAAGTAGAGGAAAAGTCTTCGAACGTTTTACTTTCTTATTTCCTCAAATAAAAGAGTATCGTGTTAAAGAGGATAAGATTGAAAATTTCTCTGAAATTGAAACTCTGTCATGGCAGTGTGATTTACACTTTCTGTGCGACATGATGACTCACTTGAATAATTTGAATATGAAGCTTCAGAGAAAAGTTAAAATAATAAGAGAGCGATCACAGTCTATTCATGAATTTCAATTAAAGCTAAGCCTCCTTCCAGAACAATTAAAAAAGAATGATTTGACACATTTTCCAAAGTTAAATAGTTGTCTAGATGGTAATAAGGACTATGATTTATCTGATGCTAAAGAAGATCCCCCCTATGTAAGCTGGATTAAAAATCTATCTCAAAAATTTGAATCACGTTTCTCCGAATTTAAAAATTTGAAATTGATATTTTAATTTTTGCCTGGTGTATTTCAATTTCACTTTGGGAATTTCATTAAGGAAATTACATCTTTTTTTGTTTTTAGATAAGTGTGGATTTGAAGACGAAATGCTTACTCTGCAAATTGTAGAACACATAAAAGGTAAACAAAAATATTCTATCAGAGAGATTTGACTCACTATTCTGATAAGTGAGAGTCTTCCAAGTTTAAAGATAGCAATTTCAAAATTATGTTCCATGTTTGGATCCACATGGGTGTGCGAGTCAACGTTTCCTACGCTGGATTATCTCAAGTGTAGATACAGATGTCGGCTTACTGACATCAATTTAAAGGCAGAGCTAAAATGCTCATTGAGTGTAGATATATTAAGCCAAATTGCACAAAACTTGTTGATGAAAACCCTCATTAATTTTCTCATTGAAGGTTAGTTGAAATGCAATTATTTTAATTAAACTAACATCTTTCAAGCTTTTTTTTAATAGTTTGACCAACGTTGTTTTCATTAGCCACAGATGTGGCCACCATGAAAAATAAGTTGTCAACCCATATTCTGAGACTAAGAAAATCACCAATCTGAGCTTTTCACTGCTTATTCATATGCCATAGACAGAAGTAAATGTACTAACCAAGTATTTCCAAAAAATGAGAAGAGGTGGGCGGGGCCAGTGTGTTTGATTCACTAAATTGTAGTGATATCTCAGCAAACAGAAAAGACAGGAGGTGCTTATTTTATATTATAGCTTCTCAATATCGGTAAATTGAGTTTCTAATTCGTAAGAAATTATATATATTTTTTATTCAGGCGTCAGAAATATATAAGTTGAACCAAAGCTGTATTCAAAATACCAAACGACACAAGAAAATTATATTTGTGAATTTTTGTTTTAATATTTAGTTTTAAATTAACTTTTAGTTTTAAAATTTAGTTTTAAAAAAATTAACTGATGTATAATACTAACATTTGAATTATAGTCTACAATGTAATAACAATGTTATTGGAATACATTCGTAAAATAATAGATCGATAAGGTTTTGAATGCAAGTTTACAAACATGATAACAAGCCTTATGATCCCTGACCCAAGGAAGATCTATAGGCTGGATAGGTGAGTGATTTTCTTATAGCAAAGCCACATCGGATCATTTGCTGTATCTATCGAGGGAATCAAACCTCTGATTTTACCATTTTCAATCTACAGACTTACCGCTGTCCAAGCGAGGGACAGGCTGGGTAGGAAGGATCCATCCAACTCGTAAACATGGAATCCACGAGAGTAATTGTACCATAAGTTTTGAGAATGTATGTATATGTTTACAAAATTTTGTTGATTATTAGTAAATATTACAAGGCTTTCATACACAAAATATTAGGGTTTTAGATTGAGTATTAAGATTTTTGTATTAAAGATTTGATCGTGAATTTTTCGTTCAGAATATTGACTATCCAAAGTGAAAATTAATTTTAAGGTTAAAAATACTTTTTTTTATCTTAATATTTTCAAGTTTCATTTAAGTAATCTCTACATCCTTCTAAATAATCACCAAACTCTTATTTTTATTTGTTATTTATTTACTGTAACATTGTACTTGATTCTCCAGGTTGTAGGCAAGTAATCAAAGTATAAAAAAAATAAATATTGAAAAATGAAACGTATTGTTATTAAATACTGATCACACAATTCCAAAATGCTTATGGTCACCTTTTCAACTCATTTTCTGTAGTTATTTTACTGATAGCAGATGGTTTAGAAATCACAAGAAATAAAATGAATAGTACTGTAAACCTTTTTAGGTATGGGCAACGAAGTTCTAAAGTAAATCTCCGAAAAATTTCTTCTAATCTTATGTTTATTCTACTATTAGCGGTTAAAGTAGAAGCCTGCTGAATATAAAGCAATGAATCCCCGTTCCTATTTAGATATTACCGTACTTTTATACCATCAATATCAAATAAGCTTTTGTAGCGCATGTCCCAGAACTTTCCCTGCTTTGAAAACACAGTGGGGTAGGATTTATCAACTTGTTAACAGTATAATGGTTAAAACATGAACTGTCTAAGGCGTTATAAAATGTTTATGGCATGGCTTTTAGAAAGTTTGAGCTGATCCAATAAACTTGGTAGGTATTCGAAATTTGTTAAATAAGCAGTTTTTCAAACAATCTATTCAAATATCTGCTTTAAAGACGAATTTAGCGGAATGTTTACACGATACAGTAGTTATAACAAGAGCTACGTAAAATACAATATAAAAGTGAGTCAAAATAACTAATTACAAAGTTGTATCCGATCCAATAAACTTGAGTTGTCGAGGTTTAGTTGTGGTATAAGAATGAAAATACTTATAAGCATAATGTTTTCTATTTTAGCATGCTTACACAGTAACCAATGAATGCATAGTTTCCAATATTTTGTAACATAGAATCACCATATATTATATATGTATATCTATCTTATTATTATCTACAAATAAATATTTAAATTTTTTAGAACACGTGAATGAAACGTATTCGAAAAACTGATCTCGCGGCTACGTACAATGTTTTGAGGTTCTGTTTTTTGCACTCGTAAGCTGTACCTTTGTTGCAAACCTTGTGCAAATTCACGAGTGAATGCAGAAAAAGTTGTAGACTTTATATATGCCTTTTTGAATACCAAAAAATTATAAATGACCGATACCATAAAAGTTTATTATAATTTACCAGGCGTCTTAACTATGCTGTGTCTGGGTTATAAAATAACTTATATTACGAAAATAACATTGATTATAATTAAACTCTCCAATGATATAAAAGCTTTTTTTTTTCGTAAATAACTTAGAAAGGCTAATAAACTTCAGAGTAAATGTAGAGTTTTAGACTAATTATAAACTTACAGGTATATAAAATCAGGCGGAAATAAATAAGTATTCTCGAATAAAAAAGTGACGAGCGGAACCAGTATAGTGGATTCGGCAAATATAATGACATCTCATCAAATATAAAAGGTAGTAGGTTTATATTTTATACTTTAGCATTTCCATATCGAAATTTTGAGTCTATAAGGTCGTTGTTTGTGGGCGTCATAAAGTGTAATCTAATCAAACCGAGATAATAGAGTATCTGTGAGACACACAAATAGATGTGTAGCAATTTTTTTCTGTTTGCTTTCAAATTAAGAAATTAATAATATATATTATTAAAATTTGGATTAATATCTACAATTTGAATACTAAGATTATTGACATTCATTAATTTGTAATTTAATGAATAAAATTTTGAATGGAAGTCTACAATGTGATGACATGCCATCTGTATAGGGTTAATGACATACCCGTCTTGATAGGGTTAATTAAGCTTGTTTGCTTAATTCTTGCAGTTGTATTTCACTCCAATAATCTTGTATATAAAGAAATTCACTTTTATATACAACTGACAGTTACATGCCAAACGGAAATTTGACAGCAAATTCTTCACTTTATAACTTTTCAGTGTACTGTAGTAGTCTGATAAATAATATTTCTGTGCTTCTTGTAAAAGTATTCCATGTTTATACCAGATCCTCTTAGAGGCTGTTAATGGCTCTCTATACTTCAGCAGGCTTCTCAACTGTTTTATAATGCATAAGTCTTTTCTTATTAGACTGCCCGTTCCTGGTCTACTGGAGCAAAAGTTGCTCTTTTACCTATGCTGGGGACTTCATCTAGCTTACCACCAGATGGACTGTCACCAACTTTGTTGATGTTGATGACCAAGTACATACAGTGAAAGTTGCTGCCTCAGCTGGTGGAGCAAAAGTGACAGCTGCCACCTGGTTTATTGTACAAAGAAGTTGTTTCTCTAGGGTCCTTCCAATTTGGCAGTTTATTGGTGGCATAACTATAGGAAGTCCTTCTCAGGGTGTGCGATGCAATGGTCTCACTAAATGTGAATATACATACCATGACAATTATTCTTATATGTAAAACATCCTCCAATGGGGCAATGATACTTCTTATCTCAGCAATCTACTACCTTAGTTTTCAAATTGTTCGATGTTTTAGGCCTAGCCCACTCCTTTACTCCATGGAAGGCCAATTCCTGTATAGGATAAATGGTTGACACAGTGAATAACATGAGTTTTTTTTTAATCCACTATCCATAATTATTTAGGCTTTAATTGGTACAACTAATTGTGAAGCTACTGATATCATTTTGTGTTGTTACAGAGTCCAGAGTTCCATCCATACAGTAGCCCCACGTATTATAGGCATTTCCAAAAAACTCTGTAAAATCAGAAATATCAAGCAGAAGCAACTCACCATTAATTAACTGTATTTTAGCATATCAGGGTTTTACATAGGAGGGATTCTCTCGTGTCTGAGACTAGCTGGTAATAATTTGAACAATCCACTTCAAAATAAGTAAAATGTATATACGAAATTTCTTCACACTATAGGATATCACAGTTGTATCTAAAACTACATAATTTTCTCTTCCCTGTCAATGTACCACACTGGCTGATTCAATTACTTTAATTGGCTGGAACGCCATGTTTTACGTCTTTGAGTTAATTCACTGTGATGCCTTATTCTATGGCTTGTAGTTACTTTACCGTTATGTAGTGTTTTATGTCTTTGAGCTTATCTGTTTTAATTCTCTGTTATGTCGCGTTTTATGTCTTTGAGTTAATTTGTCATGATGTTATATTTTATGTCTCCAAGTTACTTTACAATGCTATCTTGTTTACGTCATTGAGCTAATTTTCTGTAATGTCAGTTTTATTTTCTAGAGTTATTTTTATGTGATGTCATGTTTTGTGTCTTCGAGTTAATTTGCTTTGGTGTCGTGTTTTTATGTCTTTGTATAAGCAATGACAAAGACGATTTATGTTTATATTTGTTATGTTTCTGTATGGATAAGTTGATTAAAATATATTTCTTCATACAATTTACTATATACCTAACTATACTAGCGGGTGAAAAATTGTTTAAATTACTTATATTTTAAATCTGTGTACAAGTTTGCTATTGCGTACGATATAAAGCTTCAAACTAGGTGGAGTGAAAGTGATCTCTGCCATGTAATCACGACTACGTGGGCAGCCCGTGACCTTCTCGAGTCTGAAAGCCTAAGTTCCTTAGCCATATCTGGTCATATACTAAGTGTTGTAAATATCGACGCCTCGGGAATAGGTGTATTATACTTGTTATGTCCTTGCTTATATTCAGAACTCTGGGTGAAATTTTAGAGTACCTGGATAGACAAACATCTCTCTTACAATTTTTTTTAAAACATCATTTCATGAACATAAGTCACTCGTGATGATAATACTATAATTGCAACTTGTGCAGGATTACCACAGAATTATCACAGAATATTTTAAATGGTATTATTGTTCTCCCAATTATGAAGTACATCTTATTCTTCCCTTTGCTTCCAGCTACAATTATTTGGACATAAAAGTTATTAAAGAACATTTTTACTCTAAGACAATTTCTGATAATTCATTTCCTCCTCTTTATTTAAATTTCTTTCAAACCTCAATTCTACACCTATTTGTGAGTCTTGAGAATTTAATGGTTTAAAAATTTACATTTTCTAACTCAGTCTTTTAACGTCAAGTGAGTCTTATTAGGTTCAGGAAAGTTAAACAAATAGCATTTTACAAAAGGTAAGAGGAAAGCAATGAAACAGTCTCATGAACTTGTTGTGTCGATGTGAAAGTGAAAAAGAAATGTTGGATTTGATCGCTAATATTGTTGAAAATATTACTATTTTAGATATATTACATTTCAGTTTCTAAGTTTCTGGAATAAAATATTATATCTTTCAATCGTCTAGAAAACATTTCAAGACACTTATCTATTATCATATTATCTCTTAAATTGGAATTTATGAACCTCTTGCTTTCATTTCACGCCTACCACGTGTTACATATGACATGTGCTTCTATTGTAACTAACTTAACGTCTGTAAATAAAAGAAAAAAAGAATCGTGAATTAAACATTTAATAGATTTTATTTATTGGTACCAGTGACACGGTTAAAGTCCTCCTGTGAGTCAGTGGTAAGTTTACGGAATTGCAACACTAAAATCCGGGTTTTGATATCCCATAATGCAGATATGGTCCAAACTAATAACCAAAAGTATTTTATAAGTATATCTGACAGTTGTGTTTATTTATAACGCCGAGTGCCTGTCAGGGGACAATCCTCCTGTTCTAAATCAAATCTAGTTGCAGAATTTAAGAAAACACAAACGAATCAGCAATAAATGGAATATATGTTTCACCTCGTGCCGACGATTTTTAAGTATTAATTGTATAATATAGACCATTGTAGATAGCCTATTGTTTAGCTTTGCACTAAGAAAACAACTATTGGGCAAACATTTTTAAATAATTTTTGCTAAATAACTTATAATGTTGTTTGTTATTAAATCGTACATGTAAGCTTAAATAAATTCCGTTCTTTTGTCTTTCTTTCTTCTACAACGTTATGTGTTAAAAACATGTAACATTTTGTTACTAAACGATATGCGTAATTCTGATTATAACTCACATTTTCTCTTTGGTAAGCAATTAAAAACCACACACAAAAACAATACAGTTCTAGGTTTATCTACGAGATACTTTCCTATTTGTTATCACCCATAAAATTTTTTTTTTTCTCTACACCTTTTACATCATGTTAGTTGCAAGTCCAGAAGAAGCAACTCTTCCTTCCTCAATTTTCTACTTTTATTGTCTCACCCTCCTATGTTGGTTTCAGCAAATGGTTTCTTTGTTTCGTTCGCAGTCGTTGACCGTTTTAATCGTTCCACCACACCAATAAAAGACTTAACGGTACATTACTCATATCTATAAAAAATGCAACTAAAATATCTACAGCATATTCTGTACTTTATAATTTCAGAGCTCTTGGTATTTCCTTCTCTCTCTCTCTCTTTGTTTAACGCACGGCTGTATCAGAAGTATTACAGTTCTTTGTATTTTTATAATAAAGAGATTTCCGGATGCTCCTATCATGCCAGTAATCTCATAGCGCTTCCTCTTTCACTTGGACTTCATGAGTTTCATGGATTTGTGAATTCTTTATCATTAACATACCGTCTTTTCTACAGTTTCAGCTATTAAATTGTACCTATAACGTACACAGTAATTGTCTTTAACTTCAAACGTTAAAACACAACCCTTCTCATTACTTAGTAGCTAATTAATACATTAGAAAATATACAGTATATCAAGGTATAATAAAGCAGTTAAGTTTTGAAACAAATGTAAGAATGCAGTAGTATTACAAAGAGTAACCCTAAATTGTAAATTCGTAAAAGCGACTTTTGTAAAGTAGTAGCATAAATATCACTGATCTAAGGCTACTGTTGTTCCATGAAAGTTGAATATGCATGCGATTTTACACGTCATTAGGTCATGTAACGGTAATATAGAATTATTTTTCATTAACTGATACCCATTGAGACAACTTAACGGTAATTTCTCTAAACATAGTGATGAATAAATATAAAATGTACAGTCAACCCAACCTCGTCGTGGATCAGATTCATTGCATGTATTATTTCATTAAGAAAAAGTATTTTGTTTTTTTAAAAAGGTTTTGTTTTGATTTTCGTGCAAAGCTACACGAGGGCTATCTGCGCTAGCCCTCCCTAATTTAGCAGTGTAAGACTAGAGGGAAGGCAACTGGTCATCACCCCTCACCGGCAACTCTTTTATCAACGAATAGTGGGATTGACCGTAACATTATATCACGCCGTTGATTGAAAGGGCGAGCGTGTTTGGTGTGACGGGGATTCGAACCCGCGACCCTCGCATTACGAGTTGAGTGCCTTATCCACCTGGTCTTGCCAGGCCTTTAATGAAAGGAGACTGACTAGAATGCAATCTTATCGAAAATACTTAGGTTTCGATACAATAGATGTATCCAGCACGATAGAGTCCTTGAGTTCTGTAAGTAGCTGCGAGGATTTTTTCCGCTGGATGATACCGTTCCCTCTCATTTTATTGAGCGAAAGTAAAAACCGCTACCGAAGTTAACATTTTTTTAAGAGATATCATTTCTATAAGAATTGTCAAAGGGGAAATATTCAGTTGAATTCAAATCAATTTATTCAATGCAATACAATCAAATAATGCACGAAAAATACATATACATATACATATATATATATATATGTAAACCGCTTGACAACAACTGAGACACTTTCCTCTTTTTATGCGCTTTTTTTTCTTTCTTGCTCCTATCTTCGAAATATTACTCAAAATTAGTCGACGGGAGAAATCTTATTTTTTCGGGAAATTCTCCCATAAAAAGAAAATTTTTGTTTTACATAGTTTTTTTTCTCAGATTAACCATTCAACACATACAAATACTAACAAACCAATGCTGAAAACGATACGAACTTTCAGGAATTAAAAATAATAATGATAATTTTCCTGAAATGCAATCTTTGAAAGAAGCATTTTGACATACATATTTTTCTATGATTTATCATTCAGGTGGCACAGAATAAGACAGACAGATATTTGGCTATTATATATATACAGAGAGAGAGAGAGGCAGAGAGAAATAGATAAGAATGACGCCAGTAAATTTCAGCTTTCGTTATTGTGGTTTAATATCTAACTCCTAACTTGTATCAGTAAACTTTAATATGCGAATGTTAAGCGCGTTAGAATGTATAAAACGTTTCATGAGGAAAATTAATAGCGAATATAGTATATTCAGATAAACTCCATTAACTCAAGAGTTATATCAGATAAGTTTGCAAAACAAGAGATTCAACAAGATACGGTTCCAAGAAACAATGATGAATGTATGTCAGCTGAGCTTAGGTCTTAGAATAATTCGACTGAATGCAGAGTATAATGCATTAAGAACACAATCTTTATCAAAACCTTAAAAGACAAAAACACGTGTTACTTATAACTGTCGTCGTTTCTACACCGTGTTAGGTCAGATCAGGTCAGATTCAACGAAGACTTGGAATAAGGCTTGAATAGAATTAAATAAATTAGAGTTTCCAATCTAAAATAAACACTTGCATTTACCTAGCACTTTTTCGATACCGTGTGACTGGTCATTCTTATTCCTTGTTGGTGGAATCGTGATTTCTAGCTAGACAAATAGAAGGATGCTGCCCTAACTTAAGTAAGTTTGCATGTAGTAATGTTCTCCGGGAAAACAGATATCACCCAACTCTAAGAATGACGAAAGAACTGAGGCAACTTCAAACAGAATCAGCTTAACAGTTCTTTTGACCACATGTCATGTGAAAAAACACGTTGTTTGTTTGTAGTTAAGTATAAAGCTACACAATGGGTTATCTGTGCTGTGTCAACCACGTATATCAAGACACAGCTTTTAGCGTTAGTGGTTTCAGACTTACCTCTGTGTCACTAGAGATCATGTGAAGAACCTACATTATTCAGAACAGAAAAGTAGCGTTCAAATATTGAAACTACAGAAATGAAAAACTTGTGATATATTCATACACTACACAAACAAGTTATTTAGCTATTTTAACTACAGCGGTTTTCCTTGTATTTTACCAAGTTATGTAGTTTCGAGATTTCTGATTTGTAAGTAAGATACAAAAACTACCCGTTTTCATGGTACAGATTCCACTGAGTTAAAAGTTAGTTTAGATGTTTACAAATATAAAGTACTTCTGTAAATTACATCTGTTGAATAGCTATATTTTTAAAACATATACATAGACATACTTTAGATAAAAATATGAAAAAAGGAGTTGATATATAGATCACCTGATACTCATTTATGTAAACCTTAAAAATAAATGGTGCAATCTGTAAAAAGATCTGCAGGTAATTAAGCTCAAGGACAAAATAATTGCTTGTATTAGATGTTTATTTAAAACAGGTTTGGGAATAGATCTAAGAACAACAATTTTGGTCAGAAAAGAATTAAAATAGAAAAATAGGAGAATAAATTAATATTACTACTTTTCGTGTATTTTTTATTGCAAAACATTTTAATGATCATTGTCAGAAAGCAACGTTACAGAAGTTACGCAGAATTGAATAATAAACTCTGGAATATATAACTTGTAATATTACAATGACTTGTGTGGAAAAAAGACCTCAGAAGAAACTACACAGGGTCAGTCATGGTGCGACAAAAGAACCAAAAGTCTGGAATGTTTTCGTAACACACAACAAAAGCATGATAACACTAGTCTAGAAATGAAAGGAACGCAAACTTTAGTACAAAAGTGAAAAGAATGAACAAAACTTTCACCAAGCTAACCCATTCTCAAATGAAATATATATAAAATGAACACATCTCATTTTAAAGTGCAATACATATCACACGAACACAGTTTACTGTCAAGTGCATTAAATATAACATTGTCAAGTGCAATACGCATAAAATGAACACAGCTTATTGTCAGGTTTGTTGGAATAGATTTTCACTCTTTGCCTGTCTCACGATGAGTTAACCATAGTTTGATGTACACTGACGTAGCTTGTTGATTGTTCAGCCTTGGTTGTAGGTTACGAATTAGAAGTGTTTCATTTGCTCTTAGCGTCCATTCATCTTTCGCTGAATTTTTTTGAAATGTTTACTGTTTGGTTTTCCAGTGCAGTCTTTGCTTAGGTGGTTGTAAATTCCAAAATTGTTGAAAGGCCTGTTATGCCGTTGACCCAACAGAGCTTTGCCTACAGCAAAAACACAAATATTTATATACTACCAACATTTTCTGGCCAGTACTGCCATTTCACCACATTTATACCTAATTGTTACAAAACTAATTTAATAGGTATTTTAGTTTATAGAGCATATACATTTACCAGCTCTTACAATTATTTTCATGATGGAGTTATCAGTACTAAAAAAATATATATTTGATTAAAAATGTCTTCCTTCTAGCACTCATCAACAAAAGTATTTTTAAATCTATCAGTAAGGTTTACAACCCAAAATTCTTGATCTTAACGTTCCTAAATGTCTCACCTTTCACTGGTTTCCACAGCATCAAACTATAAAATCAGATCAATAGCATCTTACAATTAACTTATCTACAAGTCAGTGAAAGAGTAATCTTCAAGCTGATCAACCACATGCACACTCGGTAGACTCAGCAGATAGCCCACTGCTATAAGAAAAACAAAATATATACACACACACCAAATGCACAAGAAAGCCGCTGGTAGTGTACAAATATTTGTGTTCTTGCTGCAGGCAAGTCTATATTAGGTGAATGACATAACAGTCCTTTAGTCACTGTAGAACTTACAACCACCTAAGGAAAGACTGTAGTGAAAAAATCAAACAGTAAACACTTCAAAATAATAGACTCAGCGGAAGATGAATGGACGCTAAGAAAAAAAGAAAGCATTTCTAAATCGTAACCTACAATTTAAGTTGAACTATCAACTACCTACGTCACTACATCTCAAATTGAAATTCATTTGTCAAACAAGTGTCAATATCTACTGAAATGAAAGAAAAAACAACCTTTTATTGTCAGCTGTAATACATATCACATGAACATAGTTCATTTAGAAATGGAGAAAAGTATTAAAACCTGTAAGTGTAAAGATCTAGGAGAGTAAGATACGATCATCAGTTTCGTGTGACAAAAATCACACAGTCCAAACATGGTTTTATTGTCTTGACATTTTTACTTGTTCTGCAATAATTTCTGTACGCGAAAATGATGTCTATTTTTCACTATCATGTACAGCTTTTTCATGAAACGTCATATATACTTTGCATAAGAGAAGCATTTCCATTTAAATCGGCTCATATTTTGTTATGTTTAAAATTTTGACAACTACGAAATATAGAATTTTATAGACCAATCGCAACTTGAGAGTCTCATCAATCGTTCTACAATTCAAACATAATAAAAAATATTCATTGAAATAAACGAAATACTAACTTGGTCTAAGAAAGAGTTTTTGTTTCTTCCCGATTTGTAAAAACTCGTTACGTGATGACAGGAAAAGAAATATTATTTTCGAAATCTGCGAAGATGAATTATGAAAAATCAGTATTAAAACCAAAACAACTTTTATGAAGTTTAAATTCGCCGGCCTGTGTTTTTGAAGCACTGTTTGAAACGAATTATTTTATATGTCTGTACGAAATAATTTACTATGTTTAATCTAGATTGCTGAAGATGGAACATGTATATTCCGAAGTGGCCAAGAATTAAATGTTTGTTACGAAACACGTATGCGTCAAATGCTCGATTTTGGTGTCGTCGTCCTATTATTCCATATTGACCTTCGATTCCCGTCGAATGAATCTATTGCTAATTCTGGTTTTTGTGTTTAAGTTAAGGTTCTTTATAAATCACAGAACTGATTTTAATTAACAAAAGTAAATTAAATTATATCAGAATTAAAACACTTTAGCTAAACATACAGTTTTACTAGTCTTACTTTTGTTACGACGTAAATAACAGTTTTAAAATGTGTCATTGATTCAGGTATGAAACTACGCATCACCTAGTGATCATGATCAGGTGAAACCCTCTGGAATTGAGAATATTATAAAAACGACTGGTATTAGTATTACAACTTTAATTAAAACAAGGTTTAATCACCTAGTCATCGCTTATCTCCCATTCTCGTGGCTTTGAAGCATCAAGTATTCTGACACTGGAGGACGCCGGGTCAACACAACGAAAGAAAATGACAAGCCGAAAGGATTGAAATTGTATTATATATAAGAGGCGACGATTCGAATCCTTTCTCTCCCAAATTTCATTATTTTTCTCGTGTTGTTTCTTAACGTTAAGATCATCAGGTCATTCAAATCAAGAGCGGTGTAAAGAGAAATAAAATTTCTGAATATCCCTTGTTATATTTGACCCTAAGCTTCGGCTTCGAGTCAAATAAATTTAAACCGAAATCCCTCTCACGATTTTTGTTTATGCTTTCCTTTCTTAAGTGCAACTATTGATTCGACAAAACTCAGACTCGTACCAAACAGGTTATTGTACAGTAAGTGACTCGGATCACAGAACATTTAGTACCGTCAAGTGTGTCTCAAGGTCAGTCAAAATCAGACAAGGTGTTTTTATATGCATTTACACATAAAAGATGGTAGCTTTTGACCATTGTATTAAAACTACTGCAACGTATTATCGCAAACTTTTGTTGTCTTTTTAAAACACAATTTTTATTATTACAAGGTTTTTACTATCATGTCAAAGTATAATATTGTAAGTTTTTTACTATGTTGTTAAAAGTACATAAGCTTATTATAATTATTACAACTTGTTTATTTTCTTCTTCAAATTGTCACATCACATTAGGAAGATAGGTTTGAAAGATTGGTACCGCCAATGATCATACATCTTAACTAGAATTTTACCTTTAAGAAACAATCATCAAAAACTGTATCTCAATGATTTGTAACCTAGAAACTGCAAGTACTTTAGCTTTGGAGTTTTGTAGACATCACAGTTACCCATGTCGCGCACATTTAATTCTCCAGCTAAGATCAACTAAAACTCCTAAGAATCTACAAACTATACTGCTTAGGATATTCCTGAATCGCTGTAATTTTTGTCCCGTGAGAAGTTTGGAGGACGTTAGGTTTAACTGCAGATTTTTATCGGGAGTATAAACTGCAGGGTCAGCGGGTGTGCCTAGTTATTCTCAGGTTTCCACTACCTGGAAAAATGCTTAACTACTACATTTCTCATAATCTACACGAACCGAAGAGGCAAGTTATCCATATCGGACTTATTAATAAAGATAAAGACACTAATCTCACACATAGCCAGTGGACCGCAGTGAAAATAATAAGAAATAATTATTTACAACTATAAATATAATTTGAAGATTCCACTGCAATATTTACTGTAGAGTACATGAAAGAGTTGGAATACTTCGTACCTTCTTAACTGCCAGCAACCTCAAGCAGTTGTTTTTCTAATAACACATCCTAATTTAAACATTAATAATATCAATGCTTGGTGCCCACTCCCAGATATGTACAGAGAATTTCAGACAATCAACATTCTTCCGGCCCTCATCTCAGAGAAGAATATCCGATAAACAAGTGGATAGAAAGAAAAGTAGATAAATATATCGATAGACAGTTAAATAAATGTTCATCGTTTAAAATTGTTCATTTATTTTCACAATGTTTCCAATAAGAAGATTATGGTATAATTTTAATCTGTGGTGCTGCGCCCATTCTTTACTATTACGCTTGATTACGAAACTCGAAATATTTGTTTAATTACGTTTACAACAAAAAACTTGTGAAACTGAATGAAATGAGAAACCTCATTGTACAGCCAATGACATTCATCGTATACAACCTTGGCGCAGTAAGTAAATGTGTGGTAATATCAGCCCCTCCTGTACAACCTTGTATGAAAAATAGGGCAGATCCAAAACATTCGCTTACAAACGTGTAGCAACAGAGGAACTCGTAAAGCTATTTTCTGACGACGAAAAATTTGCTTGCGAATCAAGCAAACGCAAAATAAAATGTTTTCAGACTGTTTTTATTTTTCAATAACTTAGGTTTCCAAGATGGCATTTCCAACAGGTGGTAGGACCACAAGCTAGGTTCTAGTCAATTATGTATTCCATCCCCTCTTCTACAGAACGTGTTTAAATATTCTGCTGGAGTGGAATGAACTTCAACAGATACAAGGGTCAGCTACTACTGCAGACACGTAAGCTTCTGAAAATAGGTGGAACAAAATGCCAGTCATGTATTGAGCACGTGTTTCAAAACTAGTTTTTACCCTCTTCTCCCAACTTTGCAGCAAAGAGGAATGAGAAGGAAAGCCTCATATATTTCTATTTCAAAGTTAGATTTAACACATTCCTTTCAATATTATCGACTTGTTAATAAACACTGGCCAGTTTCTGTAAGTGTGTGTTAAGTCTTGTTTTGGTAAATTCATTCAACAATTGGTCACTCTTGTGACTTCAGTAAAGTTCATTAACTCAACACTATATGTACATAACTACCTACCTCTAAATAACAACATAATAGCTCATATTAGATAACAAAATATAAGTGTCTGAAACTATACATTCGAGAAATACCAACTTCTCTCATAAGACCAACTTCAGTTCTCATACGAGTCCAACTCTACTTTCACCATAAACCCCGCTCCATCTCTAATTATATACACGGCTTCAGTTCTCACTGTTAGCCATGTTAGGTCGATAATGATATTTGTCAGAGTGCTGTGTACACATTAAGTTTCAGTAGCTTCAAGGAATAATCTTAGGGGAAAATGAAATAAGAGTTATCGTCAGCTCGAAGTCTGGAAAGTTTTTTAAGGTCTTATATATAAAAATAACCTACATATCCACTGCGTGGCAATTATTACTGTGACCAGTTCGACTGACGAAAGCTACATGCTATAGAACAGCTCCATTTAAATGGCATCACTTACTATTTACCAGCTGGACTGACGAAAGTTAATGTAGAATAGAATATAAAGCTCTACTTGAATGGCATAACTTTTTGCTTACCAGGTGGGCTGACGAAAACTAATGTAAAATAACACATAAAGCTCGACTTGAAAGGTATATCTTCCTATATACCAGCTGGACTGACGAAAGCTAATGTAGAATAGAACATAAAGTCCCACTTGAATGGTATATCTTATTACTTAACAGCTGTATTGACTAGAGCTAATGTAGAATAGAACATAAAGTTCAACTTAAATGGCATATCTTACTATTTATCAACTGGACAGACGAAAGTTAATGTAGAATAGAATATAAGGCTCTACTTGAATGGAATAACTTACTACCTACCAACTGGACTGACGAAAGCAATTGTAGAATAGAACATAAAGGTCCACTTGAACGGCATATCTTGCTATTTACCAGGTGGACTGACGAAAGCTGATCTAGAGTAGAACCAATTCAAACATCTTCTATGTATTGTTCATGATACTTAATGTGTAATCTTTCAGTTTTACTGAAACCATCCTCAGGCAACGACCAAATCATAGTTTTAGAAGTAAAGATAACGTTGTTTGGTTTACGTTCAACTCAGGAAGTACCTCATGTATCCACAACCTTTCTTTAGCGTGTTATTTAAGTGTTGTTTTAATATTCTAAATGCTGTATTGTTTTTTTGGAATTAAATTTTTTTCTGGTGCCATTATTACTGATTTATTAACATTTATGATAAATTATTTATTAATATTGATGTGAAATCCTGGCCAGGCATTTGTTTACTAACTGTGTTGAATTAATTTCTAAGTATTGTTATTGTGAATAAATTATGTTTTTGTTGCTGAATCCTATTTGTAGTGGCGTGTTTACTTTAGACCGTAACGTTGGTTCTAATTCTAATATCACAGTCTTGCAAAAAGTGACGTAGAATGGTCAACTGATTATATAATGCACGTTATGCATTCTCTTTGAGGCCTGGCGTGGCCAAGCGCGTAAGGCGTGCGACTCGTAATCTGAGGGTCGCGGGTTCGCGCCGGCGTCGCGCTAAACATGCTCGCCCTCCCAGCCGTGGGGGTGTATAATGTGACGGTGAATCCCACTATTCGTTGGTAAAAGAGTAGCCCAAGAGTTGGCGGTGGGTGGTGATGACTAGCTGCCTTCCCTCTAGTCTTACACTGCTAAATTAGGGACGGCTAGCACAGATAGCCCTCGAGTAGCTTTGTGCGAAATTCAAAAACAAACAAACATGCTCTTTAATTCTGAGAGACGTCTCCACTTATAAATTAAAGGGAGTTTGGGTGGATTCCTTCGAATTTCATTTAACTAATGAATTTAAGGCAATAAATAGTTATGAGTTTTTCAAAGATTTGTTTAAACAAGTGTTTAATGAATTTATTTATAACGCTAGCATAGACGTTGAGTCTTTATATACAAATTTACTTCTAAAGGAAATAATACGATTAAGTAGTTACTGAATATAGAAGACTGTTTGATGTAAGCATTATTATTGGTTTATTTGTTTTGTGAGGGCTAGCCGTTCCTAAATTTGCAACTAGTTATCATCACCCACCGCCAACTCTTGGGCTACGCTTTTACCAACGAATAATGGAATTGACCGTCACATTATAACACCCCCACGGCTGAAAGGGCGAGCATGTTTGGTGCGATGGGAATTCGGACCTGCGACCCTCGGATTACGAGTCGAGTGCCTTATTCGCCTGGCCTTCCCAAGAACATGGAGAAAATGTTTCTCTAAGAAGCTAATTAAACAAACAGGGTCACAATTTACAATTAAACGAATAAACTATTTGACATGACTCTTAAAAAGTACGTGAACTCCATACCGGCAATAATTTCTCCACGTAATTTGGATCTCAAGCATAACATATTTGTTGTGTTAAGTATCATTTCTCTGTTACCACGAAAAAATATATTTGTATACGCCGATGATTTGTAAATAAATCATGTCTTGAAATAATTTAGAATTTTGAAATTTAAGAAACTGTTATAACAATGTCATGTTGGGAATATTCTCTCCTTTTTAACGTGTTACTTTATTATTTTTCAAAATTTTGTAGTCGATAATAATTAATAAAAACGCCCTTCCCATTTATAAAAACAAGCCTACGTCGTTTGGATCAATAGGTTTTTAACAGCTTTGAAAAGAAAACTATTATCCATTCCATTCTTATTCGAAATAATATATGATTATTAATAGACAGTCTCCACTGGGCGAGATAAGTTTATGGATTTCCAACGCTAAAATCCAAGCTTTAATTTCCCGTGATGGGCACAGCGTGGAATGAAAATTATGTAGCTGTAAGCTATACCTAAGAAACGAAACTGTTTGTAAGCATAGAATATTTGTAGGAGACATCCATCAACCTAAAGATCTATAAATCTAACACATGATTCCAAGGCGGCTTTGGACGGTTTTTTTTTTCTAAGCTTTAAAATTAGATTTCCTTAACATGAAATCTACAAATTTAACGTATGGTTCCAAGACACTGTTGACTAGTATTTTTTGTAAACTTCAAAATTTCTTTCAGACTCAATTCACAAAGTTAGCACATGCTTTCAAGACAGTTTTGGACTGGAATTCGTTGTTAACTTCAATAAGAGATGTCTTTCAACCTGCATTCACAAACTAATATATGGCACCAAGATTGATATCTGACTGGAATTTGTTGTAAGCCATAGTAAGAAACGTTCTTCAACCCGCATTCACAAAGATGACACATAGTTCCAAGACCGTGTTGAACCGATTTTGTAGTAACCTTCTTATTGGAAAGTCACTTTACGTGAATTCATAAAGCTAATGTATGGTTTCAAGACAATGTTTGACTGAAATTTGTTATAAGCTTCAGATGATGCTAGAAAAGCTATATCTCTAGCCAAGCTTTCAAATCAGTCAGAAATTAATCAAACATATCTTTACTCACAATCGTTTGTACGAACAAAGTCGTTAATAAATTAGTGAGCTCTAAGTAAAAGTACGGAAAAAATTAAAAAACTGGAATACATTCACGATATGATTTTTTTCATCATTTTCAGAGAAATTATATTTTTATTTTCTGGTATAGGTCATAGATCTAAATGTAAATTGCAGAAAGTTTTAAAAATGGACCAATCACACATTACTTGAGCGAGAAAGCAATTTCCTTTGATACAATTGTTTTGAAAATGAGTTAAAATTACTTAAGTGAATAAACTTTCCTTTCAATCAGTCCATCTTCCTGTGCTGATACAAAACTGGTCATTATTTCTCACACTATTGATCATCGGGATTTTGGTCTTGTGTTGACCTGGAAGTGTCACATGCAATTTTGACCTCTTTCTCTCTCCTTAATTATTGTTTTAATATGAAACTGTTGTAGTTTCTTTTTTATTTTATAACTTTGGGGTGACGTTTATTTTTACTTTACTCTAGATATTTGATTTCTTGTTTGTGCAATACAGGGGCTTTGAATAAGTGGATTTCATGGTATTACAGAAATATAGTATTGTTTGCTTATTAATATTAATAGTGTGATACTGTTTGTCCTGTTCTATGAAATTCATGAATGTATTTTTAATGGGTTCTAAGATAATATTTGTTTCTGGAATTATTTTGTTGTTTTCTGGTGTTATGGTTGTGACGATGCTGTCTCAGCGTGTTATTTCTCGAATGTTTTCAACTACAATATTCAAATTGTGACGTGTGAAGTTAACTTTGGTACCACCGTGTAAAGGAAACACAGGTTTGCACGCATCACTACTCTTGTTCAACCAATCACAATACTTGTACATTATGACGTCACCACATACTCCTTGAATTCCTCCCGAAACTTGTACCTGTAGGCGCGCAGTGTGATGTCGATTTCATAACGTTTATTTAAGTGAAGCGACTTCTATTGTAAGCTGTTGTTTTTGTGGTGAATTGTTCTAAAATTTCTCTTGCGTTCTATAGAGAAGATAACACTTTCCTGCTGTTGGAGAAATATAGGGAATGTGTATTGTTTGATTTCCTACAACCAGTATTGAGTTAAGAATTTCTAAAGCCTTTCATACAACTTTTCATCCCGCCATCTGCTGCTGTAAGATAGTTTTTCAAGGATGACTAGTACAGTCCATGCTGCTTTAAGGACGTTTGGAGTCCATCTTGCTGTCATTTTAATGTTCTGGGAAGTTGTACAGGTATAGTCAGAATTAAGTTCCTTCAATTTTTTAGTAACGTTTCATGAGAGGATCCCTAATGGAATTATATGAACATTAATGTTTTGACAATCTGAAATTACTAATGTGAATTCAAACTAATACACAATTCTAAACGTACCAACTTGTCATTTTAGTGTTGACGTTCTGGTGTTGTTTTTTCAGCTTTGCTGTTGAGCTAGAGATAGGACTTCACGTAATTACAATAACTTGATATTAAAATGCCAGTTGTGTTTTTGTTTCATTTTTTTAGTTTAGAGATAGGACTTCACATAATTACAATAACTTGATATTAAAATGCCAGTTGTGTTTTTGTTTCATTTTTTAGTTTAGAGATAGGACTTCACATAATTACAATAACTTGATATTAAGATGCCAGTTGTGTTTTTGTTTCATTTTTTAGTTTAGAGATAGGACTTTACATAATCACAATTTAACTGTCATTCAAGCTGAGTAATGCATTTAAACGATTAACAGAATATAAAATAAGCAGAGTGTCACCAAACTCTAATAAAACGTTTCTTCTAAAGCAGATAATTATTAGATAACGGCTTGAAAGTTTTAACTCGTTTTACAGTTCTTTGCAATTATTATTGTATATGCATAGCATCTTATTAAAACAAAATTACAGTGTTGTAGTGAAGGCTAATTTTCTTCAAACCTCAACTGCGCTATTAGAAATGCCATTCTTGCTGATTTGATGACAAAAATGATGACAGCCAACTAGTGTGTTCGCATCTCCTCATAAGACATTGTGGTAATCTTACTGTTGCTTCTTATCTTCACAATTAGGTGGGAGGAGTCACTACTTTGCTAAATGTTTGAAATTATGACGCCCCATTTTGACAGCCCAAATAAATCAAACTAAACAAAACTAAGACCATAAAAAAACTAATTATTAATTTTGAGTATGTATATTAAAAAGAGCAGTTTCTGTTCAATGAATTTGACGTTTTGTCAAAATTGGAGGTGGAGAAAAAAGTTTAAATGTTGTAAACAAGTGACATTTTATGAAACTCAGAGTCGTCATGTACAGCCACATATTTTTTTATTCAAAAGGACGAGTGAAACGGAAGGATAAGCTAGCTGTTTTCTCACACTCTTAACCATCGTGAGGTACACTTTGGAGAATAATGAGACTGCCTTAAGAGTAGCTGGTGTGTTTCAACCAACTGAACAATTTTTCAGTGTAAAAACATACATTTATTATAACTCCGTTATAACGCAATCCTTTTTCAAACTCCTTTTAGTTGCAACCTTTATATGCTGTTTCACACCCCGAGTTAAAGATATTCGACTATATTATATAAAAATGTGATCTCTCAAAGTGAGAAACTGAACCATTTTATCTTTATAATTTTGGAACAAATAATAGTTGGTACTTTTGCTGTATCACTTAACTTTTAACAACTGTAATCCATCTATGAAGTACAGCATTAATTAACTACATCCTTGTTTTTGTTATGTGGATGCTGTAACCATTAATATAAATATTACTATTTCGAAAAGCTACTTAAATACTAGTAGAAAAATAAAGATATTTTTAAAATGTCTGTCCTTTTAAGTGTAATAACATTTATTATCTCTGTGTTCATCCACTTATGAAGTGTAGTGACAATTGTCATATTTTATCAGTAGTTCAGTATGTTTAGAATGTGAGAAATAATTTGGCAAACATTTGACATGCACTATATTTTGTTCCAAGGCACATTAGAAATGAATTCCTTTGAACTGGCGCTTAATTAACATTCGTGATTATTGCCGTAGGTGGGTTTGATCAGGCTCGACCCATAAATGGCCTTCACTGCCCACTGAGGATTTGCAATATCTTTAGGTGGAGAATCAGCTTACTACAGGGAGGCAGTAATATTTGACACAACTTGTTCCACCCTTTTAGTCATCAACCGTTCTTCTAATATGCATT
The DNA here is from genome assembly GCF_004210375.1 of Tachypleus tridentatus. NCBI lineage: Eukaryota > Metazoa > Arthropoda > Merostomata > Xiphosura > Limulidae > Tachypleus > Tachypleus tridentatus. The sequence goes on along the minus strand of NC_134836.1, from coordinate 13,150,750 downwards.
TTCCACGTCATAATATAATCAGTAGGTGGATAGGACGTTGGAAGTGACATCGAATTAGGTTCTTACACGTGCCGTTTTTCTAAAAACTTGCAAAGCTGACTTCTTGGAAAATACATATAACGCATCACGTAGCAATTAAAGGATGTAGAATTGTTCTCACATGATTCAAGAGTTACGAAAGTTGTGTTACTGTACATATATATATATTTAATGATTGTTATGCAATGACGGAGCCTTGTTCTGACGCACTAGGTTATCAAGACAAAGGCAACAATATCTCAAACTTTAACGTATTTACGGGTCTTTCAAGTAAAAATAATATAAAATCAGTTAATGATAACAACAATAAAGATTTAAACCAATACTTTATAACTTAAGCAAATTAAAGTTAAGAATTTAAAAAATATTGGTTTTAATACTAAAATAAATTCTATAAATTAAACAAAAATAAGCAAAAAACGAGTACTATGGTGAGATAAAAAACACGAAAACCAACAAAAACAATAAGCGTAAAGCACCATATTTACTTATATACCCATTAAAACTTTACCTTAAAAAATATTACATTTACCCTCATTGATTTTCTTAGCACTAATATTTAAAACAACAAAAATAAAATCCTTAAGTGGTTATAAGTAATATGTAAATTAATGATACCCCTATATCGCTATTAAGTGGGTGATACTTTATGAAGATGATTAGCCTGGAGTACAAGTTGAGTGTATCAGAATATGAATCCCGAGAATTTGAATCAAATATCTTACAGATATCAGCATGAACAGTTCGTTCAATACTTGAATTTTGGCCTTAGATTTATTAGATATAAAGGCAAATAAACTACGTCTTAATGTTGAGTTTATCCTCTAAAATGGCTTCTGTGTTCTCTCGATAATTGTCTTTGAGATTTCACGTGATGAGATATGGGCTAATTCTTACGATTTTTTTTTATTTTTCTCAAGTGCAAATGCAGCAACATATGGCATGGCGTTAGCCTATAATTTCTATTTACAGAAAACACGTTAAAAACATAAACATACTTTGTCAGGTTCTTCTAATCTGCTTTGCTTGGAACAGTGGGGAAGCATCTGAAACCCTTCACATACACACATTCAACTGGAGTCCTTATGAGATATAAAATATTTACATTACATTTATTTATAATAAAAACGTTGCACCATAACGAGCTTTTTATCATATTTTTATTTATTTTCTATAAATAATTTTTTATTTTCTGAAAAGTTTATAGATATTTATTGATTGGAATGAAGACCGTTGATTTAACTTTATTCAAATTACGTTTAACGTATGGGTATGAAAATTGTTAAGAGACTTTGCATTATGATAAAAAGTTCACTTAGATAAGAATTTTAGAAAAATTTGAATGCTTAAAATAGTTATTTATGTGCAGTATTTTGATCTCCCCAGTATTTACAACAAAAATCTATACCATTTGGAAACCTAGAAGGTTTTTCCGTGGATTTTTTTCGTAGATAAGAAACGGGACTTTTAACTCCGCATTTTACTTCTTTGTAGTCAGAAAAAAACATAAAAAACACTGGCGAAAAATAAACTTTCATGGCAAAATCCA